>NC_081385.1:5527340-5754840 GCF_030684315.1 Stegostoma tigrinum | reverse complement strand
TCAAGATGGCCGACGACCGTCATGTTGTTGGGAGCCAGGGAAGTGGGCGGTGGGGGGGGGGGGGGAGGGGGGTGTGTGGATTCAACTGCAGTCGCCGGCGGCAACGAAGGGCCGATGGGTTGTGGGGGGGGGTTGCGGGGGCACGGGACATCGAACGTCCTCTCGTAGATTTTGAACACCTCTGGACCTCGAAGGCAGAGGGATGTCCTGGGGTTGGGGGGTCGCGATACAAGACTGAAATGACCAGGCGGTGGTCGGAGAGCTGTCGGGAATGACAACATGTCTGCCGAGCGGAGGGCAGGGAGGTTGGGGGAAGCAAGCAGGGGCCTGTATACGGCCGAAGGGCCTGGCGTCCCTCCCGGAGAAACATGGCGGCCAGCAACCCCCTACCCCGACACCAAAAAACGTATTTCTGTGCTTCACGACTGCACTGAGTCAAAGCCGAAACTCCGAAGGTTTGCTCTCGAGCTGGAGCCCTGCGGGATCCTTCGGGGATTTTCGACGGGGTCCATACCCTCTCTGTTCGACTCAGCTTTCCGACTGACAGAGCGAGACCCGTCACCCACACTCTCAGGGTTCCGAACCCGACGTCTCCCTCAGGACTGAGTGCGCCCCGCTCCATCAGCGCTGAGCCTCTCACAGCACCCATTCCCTCAGCCCACACCTTTCCCTGTGACCCTGCATTTCCCACAGCCAATCCCACCCTAACCCGCACATCCCTGGGCACTACGGGACAATTTAGCACGGCCAATCCCACCCTAACCCGCACATCCCTGGGCACTACGGGACAATTTAGCACGGCCAATCCACCCTAACCCGCACATCCCTGGGCACTACGGGACAATTTAACACGGCCAATCCCACCCTAACCCGCACATCCCTGGGCACTACGGGACAATTTAACACAGCCAATCCACCCTAACCCGCACATCCCTGGGCACTACGGGACAATTTAGCACGGCCAATCCCACCCTAACCCGCACATCCCTGGGCACTACGGGACAATTTAACACGGCCAATCCCACCCTAACCCGCACATCCCTGGGCACTACGGGACAATTTAACACGGCCAATCCCACCCTAACCCGCACATCCCTGGGCACTACGGGACAATTTAGCACAGCCAATCCCACCCTAACCCGCACATCCCTGGGCACTACGGGACAATTTAGCACGGCCAACCCACCCTAACCCGCACACCCCTGGGCACTACGGGACAATTTAGCACGGCCAACCCACCCTAACCCGCACATCCCTGGGCACTACAGGACAATTTAGCACGGCCAATCCACCCTAACCCACACATCCCTGTGCACTACAGGACAATTTAGCACGGCCAATCCACCCTAACCCACACACCCCTGGGCACTACGGGACAATTTAACACAGTCAATCCACCCTAACCCGCACATCCCTGGGCACTACGGGACAATTTATCACGGCCAATCCACCCTAACCCACACATCCCTGGGCATTATGGGACAATTTAGCACGGCCAATCCACCCTAACCCACACATCCCTGGGTACTACGGGACAATTTAGCACGGCCAATCCACCCTAACCCGCACATCCCTGGCACAAGGGGACAATTTAGCACGGCCAATCCACCCAGCCTGCACATCCCTGGGCACTACGGAACAATTTAGCACGGCCAATCCACCCTAACCCGCACATCCCTGGGCACTACGGCACAATTTAGCACGGCCAATCCCACCCTAACCCACACATCCCTGGGCATTATGGGACAATTTAGCACGGCCAATCCACCCTAACCCGCACATCCCTGGCACAAGGGGACAATTTAGCACGGCCAATCCACCCAGCCTGCACATCCCTGGGCACTACGGAACAATTTAGCACGGCCAATCCACCCTAACCCGCACATCCCTGGGCACTACGGCACAATTTAGCACGGCCAATCCCACCCTAACCCACACATCCCTGGGCATTATGGGACAATTTAGCACGGCCAATCCACCCTAACCCGCACATCCCTGGGCACTACGGGACAATTTAGCACAGCCAATCCCACCCTAATCCGCACATCCCTGGGCACTACTGGGCAATTTAGCACGGCCAATCCACCCTAACCCACACATCCCTGCGCACTACGGGACAATTTAGCACGGTCAATCCACCCTAACCCGCACATCCCTGGGCTCTACGGGACAATTTAGCACGGCCAATCCACCCTAACCCACACATCCCTGGGCACTATGGGACAATTTAGCACGGCCAATCCACCCTAACCTGCACATACCTGGGCATTACGGGGCAATTTAGCACGGGCAATTTAGCACGGCCAATCCACCCTAACCTGCACATACCTGGGCATTACGGGGCAATTTAGCACGGGCAATTTAGCACGGCCAATCCCACCCTAACCCGCACATCCCTGGGCACTACGGGGCAATTTAGCACGGGCAATTTAGCACGGCCAATTCACCCTAACCCGCACATCCCTGGGCATTACGGGGCAATTTAGCACGGCCAATCCCACCCTAACCCGCACATCCCTGGGCACTACGGGGCAATTTAGCACGGGCAATTTAGCACGGCCAATTCACCCTAACCCGCACATCCCTGGGCACTACGGGACAATTGAGCACGGCCAATCCACCCTAACCCGCACATCCCTGGGTACTACGGGACAATTTAGCACGGCCAATCCACCCTAACCCGCACATCCCTGGGCACTACGGGACAATTTAGCACGGCCAATCCACCCTAACCGCACATCCCTGGGCACTACGGGGCAATTTAGCACGGCCAATTCACCCTAACCCGCACATCCCTGGGCACTACGGGACAATTTAGCACGGCCAATTCACCCTAACCTGCACATCCCTGGGCACTACGGGACAATTTAGCACGGCCAATTCACCCTAACCCGCACATACCTGGGCATTACGGGGCAATTTAGCACGGCCAATCCCACCCTAACCCGCACATCCCTGGGCACTACGGGGCAATTTAGCACGGGCAATTTAGCACGGCCAATCCACCCTAACCCGCACATCCCTGGGTACTACGGGACAATTTAGCACGGCCAATCCACCCTAACCCGCACATCCCTGGGCACTACGGGACAATTTAGCACTGCCAACCCACCCTAACCCGCACATCCCTGGGCACTACGGGACAATTTAGCACGGCCAATCCATCCTAACCCGCACATCCCTGTGCACTACGGGACAATTTAGCACGGCCAATCCACCCTAACCCGCACATCCCTGGGCACTACGGGACAATTTAGCACGGCCAATCCACCCTAACCCGCACATCCCTGGGCACTACGGGACAATTTATCACGGCCAACCCACCCTAACCCGCACATCTTTGGGCTGTGGGAGGAAACCGGAGCACCCGGAGGAAACCCACGCAGACACGGGGAGAATGTGCAAACCCCACACAGACAGTTGCCCGAGGATGGGCTGAAACCCCGGTCCCTGGCACCATGAGGGAGCTAACTATTGAGCCACTTTGTAAATGTTTGCGAAGTCTGTACATAGTTTGGAGAGAATTGTATTGTCTTCAGTGAAGACCGATCTATGCAAAGCACAGAGACACTTTTAAATATTAAAGAAACAGTAACCTGTCTTTTTTCTCAGAATATATGGACCGATGAGTCTACCTACCAATTTCATACGCTCTGCCCTCGATCCCTCAAGCGATTAAAGTAATGTTTCACCCAATTTTCTGTGTGTGTTTGTGCATGTTTCGAGCTCCCTGTCTGCTTTCACTCACCGAGGATTTAGAGCAGACCCAGTCGCAGCAGTGTGTGAGAGATAATGGGAACTGCAGATGCTGGAGAATCCAAGATAATAAAATGTGAGGCTGGATGAACACAGCAGGCCAAGCAGCATCTCAGGAGCACAAAAGCTGACGTTTCAGGCCTAGACCCTTCATCAGAGAGGAGGATGGGGAGAGGAAACTGGAATAAATAGGGAGAGAGGGGGAGGCGGACCGAAGATGGAGAGTAAAGAAGATAGGTGGAGAGGAGAGTATAGCTGGGGAGGTAGGGAGGGGATAGGTCAGTCCAGGGAAGACGGACAGGTCAAGGAGGTGGGATGAGGTTAGTAGGTAGTTGGGGGTGCGGCTTGGGGTGGGAGGAAGGGATGGGTGAGAGGAAGAACCGGTTAGGGAGGCAGAGACAGGTTGGACTGGTTTTGGGATGCAGTGGGTGGGGGGGGAAGAGCTGGGCTGGTTGTGTGGTGCAGTGGGGGGAGGGGACGAACTGGGCTGGTTTAGGGATGCAGTAGGGGAAGGGGAGATTTTGAAACTGGTGAAGTCCACATTGATACCATATGGCTGCAGGGTTCCCAGGCTATGAGTTGCTGTTCCTGCAACCTTCGGGTGGCATCATTGTGGCAGTGCAGGAGGCCCATGATGGACATGTCATCAAGAGAATGGGAGGGGGAGTGGAAATGGTTTGCGACTGGGAGGTGCAGTTGTTTGTTGCGGACTGAGCGGAGGTGTTCTGCAAAGCGGTCCCCAAGCCTCCGCTTGGTTTCCCCAATGTAGAGAAAGCCGCACCGGGTACAGTGGATGCAGTATACCACATTGGCAGATGTGCAGGTGAACCTCTGCTTAATGTGGAATGTCATCTTGGGGCCTGGGATGGGGGTGAGGGAGGAGGTGTGGGGACAAGTGTAGCATTTCCTGCGGTTGCAGGGGAAGGTGCCGGGTGTGGTGGGGTTGGAGGGCAGTGTGGAGCGAACAAGGGAGTCACGGAGAGAGTGGTCTCTCCGGAAAGCAGACAGGGGTGGGGATGGAAAAATGTCTTGGGTGGTGGGGTCGGATTGTAAATGGCGGAAGTGTCGGAGGATAATGCGTTGTATCCGGAGGTTGGTAGGGTGGTGTGTGAGAACGAGGGGGATCCTCTTGGGGCGGTTGTGGCGGGGGCGGGGTGTGAGGGATGTGTCGCGGGAAATGCGGGAGACGCGGTCAAGGGCGTTCTCAATCACCGTGGGGGGGAAGTTGCGGTCCTTAAAGAACTTGGACATCTGGGATGTGCGGGAGTGGAATGTCTTATCGTGGGAGCAGATGCGGCGGAGGCGGAGGAATTGGGAATAGGGGATGGAGTTTTTGCAGGAGGGTGGGTGGGAGGAGGTGTATTCTAGGTAGCTGTGGGAGTCGGTGGGCTTGAAATGGACATCAGTTACAAGCTGGTTGCCTGAGATGGAGACTGAGAGGTCCAGGAAGGTGAGGGATGTGCTGGAGATGGCCCAGGTGAACTGAAGGTTGGGGTGGAAGGTGTTGGTGAAGTGGATGAACTGTTCGAGCTCCTCTGGGGAGCAAGAGGCGGCGCCGATACAGTCAGAACTTCAGACCTGCCATAACAGTCAACGTCCTTAGTCTGGGCGTTGAAATGAAACAAATCCATTGGGGAGCGGGTGATTAGCTTCACACAGTGCACCTTAGCAGTTGTTTTTGCACCGTAAGTTCTGTGTTTGAAATGATTACTGGGTGACATCGTGCATGGTTGTTTCTTTTTATTTACTGATGGGACATAGGCTGCACCGGCCAGGCCCCATCTTATTGTCCATCCCTCATTGCTATTCTAGAACTGCTGCCGTCCCATGTGCTGTAGGTAGACCCAAAATGCCCTCAGGGAGGGAATTCCAGGATTCTGATCCACCGACAGTGAAGGAACGGAAATACATTTCCAAGTCAGGATGGTGGGCGGCTCGGAGGGCAGCTTGCAGTTGGTGCTGTTCCCATATGCCTGGTGCCCTTGTTGTTCCAGATGGTAGAGGCTTGGAATGTGCTGTTGAAAGATCTTCTGCAGTGCGTCCTGTAGATAGTGCACTGCTGCGACTGAGCACCAGTGGTGGAGGGCGTGCATGTTGAAAGGTGCTGCTGCTAATTACATCGAGTACCTTGTTCTGGTGGTTTTGATTTTACTGCCTGTTGCCAAGATGTTGTCATCACTGATCATCATGATGGCACACGCTCGCCCACTATATCCGCCGGTCGTTAGCTCACATCTCCAAGGTGTGAACATCAATGTTTACAACCTTCAGCTCGCACTTGCAAAAATCCTGAAAACACATTGTTGGACATTGAAGCCTTGTGGCTCCTACTGCTTCATTACTTGGAAAATCCTCTACCATGTGATAAAAAGTGGAAGATGCTTGAGTGGAGCATAAACATCAGCATGGACTAGCTGGGCCCAATTGCCTAGTTCTGTGCCATTTATCCCAGGTACCTCTCCAGCACACGTCCACCTCTCCACATGTTCCTCACTTGAGATGTAATTTAATGGCTCATGAAGCTTAATTCTAACACCCTCATAATAGCAATGATGTTACACACAATTCATATGATACACTGATCACTAAACAAACCTGCGGACCTACAGAAACATGATAACATTACTTTAATTACAGTTTTGCTGAACTCTGAATTGCAAAGTAGATAAATCATGGTCATTTTATACAGACTGTGGCTGAGGACCAAACGTGATATATGTGGACAGATCTCGTCTGCATATTACAAAGACAAAAAAAATGGAATTACTGGAAAATGTACACGAAAGAATTACTGAGCAACTATACCAGATGTGAGATGTTACAACTGTCAGGAGAGAGAGAGAAAGTACATTGGGAGTGGGCGATGATGGTTACAATGTGTCTGCAGATACCCAAAGGCTCTGGAAGGTGATGGAATTTGAATGCAATTTCACAAATCTGGAAGATTAACTGAGCCTCAGTAATGGTGACCATGATCAATTTTTGGAAAATTCCATCTAGTTCACAAATGTCCTTTATAGAGGGAAATCTGCTGTCATTCTCCGGACTGACCTACGTGACTCCAGACCCACAGCAATGTGGGTATCTCTTTACTGTCCCCTGGAATGGTCCAGCAAGCATAGAAACAGAATATCAGAGGAGTAGGCTATTCAGCCCGTCAGACCTGCTTTGCTATCAATACGATGGTGGCTGATCATCCAACTCAACCCCCTGTTCCCACTTGCCCCCCGCCCCCAATTATACTTTGATCCCTTTATCCCTAAGAACTATATCTATTTCCTTCTTGAAAACGTTCAATGTTTTGGCTTCAACCACTTTCAATGGCAGAGAATCCCATAGGGTCATTACTCTCTGGGTAAAGAAATTTGTCCTGATCTCAGTCCTAAATGGCCTTCCCCTCTGACCCCTTGTTCTGGACTCCCCAGTCATCATGAACATCCTCCTTCAGTTTACCCTGCATGCTTAAATCCCCTCGCTATGAAGGCCTACAAACTATTTACTATCTTCATTGCATTCCGCACTAGCATGTATACCGGCTTCAGCGACTGGTGTACAGGTCACTCAGTTCAAGAGCAATTCAGGATGCCAGCAACACCCAGATCCTGTGAAAGTATTTTAAAAAAAATATTGGGGCTGTTTTTGTGCTTTCTGTAGAACTAGAATGACTTGAGATGATAGAGATCTGAAAGGGAAGAGAAAATATTTAAACTGCAGAACATTGGAGGAAATCTGAGGCAACATTGGGAAATGTTGCAACTGTTGGCAAGTATGTGACTGGCCTGTATTGATGCATTCAGTTACACCAGAGAAATACCACTTTCACTGTACCAGTGTTATATTTAGAAAACAGAGATACAATATTGCACATTTGAACAATATGAATGCTATAATCAGCAGCTTTTCAAGCAGTTTGGATAATCCTTCAGCATTTTCGCTCTGAGACCCGCTCTTTGTAAAATTGCATGCACTTTGTCAGTAACAAGTCAAATTTCCATCATAAAACAGCATCAATAAATCTAGCAACTCCTGTACCAGACTCAGATAGAAGTGCAAAGCCGATTATGGAAATTAAAATGTCAAGTGTTACACCTTCCCTCTCCTACACTCACCAAAGACCATCTCTGCAAAATCTCCTCTCACCCCTTCAACCCTCCTTACCTGTATGGCCCATTAACAGACACAGGAAAGAAAGGGCTGATTTACCCATGCGGTCTCCCTATTGTGCTTTCCCAGACCGTGCATGTGTCTCTCTTGAATCGACTGGCTCAGCCCATTATTTTGGGCATTTATTGTTTATATTTTAGTAACAGAATTCAGGTTAGATGGTACGCTTTATGCGCTGAATTTGACAGGTGGGATGTGACGGATAACCAGGGTGAATCATCAATGCCCAAACCGTAGCTTAGACATTTTCTCCCTAACATCTTCCCCCACAATGTGGCAATTCCAATAATTCACCGAGAGGAAACATTCTCGGCCATGAAAGGCACGTGAACCACAAGGGCTGTGTGCAGCTGAGGCTCGGGGAAATCCCAGGGAGCTGTGACAGGGCTGAAAAGAAACTGGTGGACAATTCACTACAACAAAGAGTAGAAGTCCTACTTCTTTGGGGGGAGGGGGGTGGGGCAAGGTGTTGGGAACGAAGCTGCAGAGAACGCTGGAGGATCTGTTTGTTGTGTTGTGTGCGGTGTATGACAATTGTTTGACACTCTGGGAGGCAATGGTATAATTGCTAGACTATTAATCCAGGAAACTCAGCTAATGTTCTGGGGGTGATAATGGGAGCTGCAGATGCTGGAGAATCCAAGATATTAAAATGTGAGGCTGGATGAACACAGCAGGCCCAGCAGCATCTCAGGAGCACAAAAGCTGACGTTTTGGGCCTAGACCCTTCATCTCTCTGATGAAGGGTCTAGGCCCGAAATGTCAGCTTTTGTGCTCCTGAGATGCTGATGGGCCTGCTGTGTTCATCCAGCCTCACATTTTATTATCTAATGTTCTGGGGGCCTGGGTTCAAATTCCAGACGGTAGGATTGCAATTCAATAAAGAATCTGGAATTAAGGATATAATGATGGCAGTGAAGTCATTGTTGGGGAAAAGCACATCACTAATGCCTGTTGAGAAGGAATTCTGTCATCCTTACCTCCTCTGGCCTATATATGACTCCAGGCCTACAACATGGACAATAACTGCTGACCCAGCCCGAGACACAGACGTTCCATGAGTAAAGAAGAAAAAAATTGTCTGTTATCCATGTTTGCCCCATGCTGAGTTTAGGATATCAGAACACGTGTTCCAGCTATCTTTACATAGCCAACTTTGTTATTTCAATAAATGTTTGCAGGCATGAGTTTTATTTGTGATAAACTTGCTATTGTCATCAATGGAAGACATCTGGCTGAACAGATTCTACTATTAAAGCAGATACAACCCCAGACTGACACAATCAGCCAGCTCATGGTTATGGTCATGATTTACATTGACTATGACTAGAGGAGGAACGGGACTGAATGGGCTTCAGTGCAGAGTCGCTCCAAAGACACTTGTTAAAACCTAGCTCTTTGAAGAAACTTTTGATCATCGTCCCTAATACCTTTGAGGCAAATTTTGTTTTGAGTGATTCTTTGAGGTAACTTGGGACTTTCATTTTATTGTACATGAGATACAAGCATCATTGGCAAGGACAAAATTTGTTGCCCATTTCTAATGGCTCCTAGAGAAGGTGGGGGTGAGCTGCCTTCTCGAACCACGGTAGCCACCGTGCTGTGTGTTGACCCAATAACTGTGAAGGAATGGCGATATATTTCCAAGTCAGGATGGTGAGTGGCTTGGAGGGGAACTTGAAGGTGGTGGTGTTCGCATGTTCCTACTGCTCTTGTCCTTCTAGATGTAAATGGTCCTGGGTTTGGAAGGTACTGTCTAAGAATCTTTGGTGAATTTCTGCACTGAATCTTGTAAACAGTACACACTGCTGCTACTGAGCGTCAGTGGTGGAGGGAGTGGATGTTTGTGGATGTGGTGCCAATCGAGTGGGCTGCTTTGTCCTGGATGGTGTCAAGCTTCTTGAGTGTTATTGGGGCTGCACCCATCCAGGCAAGTGGGGAGTATTCCAACACACTCCTGATGTGGGCCTTGATGTGGACAGGCTTTTCGTGGATCGGGAGGTGAAAAACTTGCCAGAGAAATCCTGGTCTCTAACCTGCTCTTGTCATCACTGTGTTTACACGACCAGTCCAGTTGAAGAATGTTTATTCTGGATTCAGTGAATATTGTTGAAATTGAAAAGGAGATAGTTAGATTTTCATAGAAACATCGAATCTCCACAGTGCAGATGGAGGCCACTTGAATCATAGAATCTTTATAGCATGGCAACAGGCTCTCCGGCCCAACAAGTCCACATTGATCCTTGTAGCACCCAACCCAGACCCATCCCCCTACAATCCGCCTAATCTCCACATCCCTGAACACTGCGGACAATTTAGCCAATCCACTTAGCCTGCACATCTTCGGATTGTGGGAGGAAACACGCACAGGCATAGGGAGAATGTGAAAACTGCACACAGACAGTCGCTCGAGGGTGGAATCGAACCTGGGTCCCTGGTGCTGTGAGGCTGCAGTGTTAACCGCTGACCCACCGTACCACCCCAGACTTAGCCCATCAAGTCTGCACTGACCTTCCAAAGGACATTCTCCACAGACCCACCTTCCCCCGCTCTTTGTAACTGCATCAACCACCGAGCCTATACATCCCTGAACACTATTGACAATTCAGCATGGTCAATCCACCTAGCCAGTTTAGCGTATGGGAGGCAACCCACGCAGACCCAGGGAGAATGTGAAAACTCCACACAGACTGTCACCCAAGCGTGGAATCGAACCCAGGCCCCTGACACTGTGAGACAGCAGTGCTAACCTCTGAGCCACAGGGCTGCCCGATTCTTGTCTCATCGGAGATGGTCATTGTCTGGCACTTGTGTGGCACGAATATTACTACGTCAGCACAACTTGTTAAAAGATAATGATTAAAAAAGCAACAAACAAAAATGGCTTTTCAGCTTGTGTTAGTTTTGAAATTTAAATGTTAAAGTATCTCTCATCAGGATTGAGTCATGCACTGGAAATGGCCTCGTTCTGAGTGATACGATTCAAAATGGTTCCCCAAAACAGACAGAAAAATAGTTTAACTCAAATTGTTTCTCATTGCTTTAGTGAATGACTGGATTGGATTAACTGTGTGGTAGGGGGCCACACCTGTTTTAAACATCCATTAACTTGCAGCTTCAGTCACACAGGGCCTCAGCAGCAGCCCCAGGGGGTGAATGGTGATGACTGGGCCATTGAGGGCTCTTTTCAGGTAAAGCAGATCATGGTCCTCACAGTTTGGAAGCCCCAACGTTTATGGGACAGATTGGTCCCTCGAGAACTCAGCAAGGGAAGGACGTGCTTAAAGCCAGATTTCATCACTGCTCACACTGGAGACTTTGTAGATATATCCATACGTCGGGAAATGAACAAATCCTGTAGCAAAATAACAAGGAAATCTATCAGGTGACTAAAATGGAAACCACATGCTCTTTGCGCAGTGCTGTCCATTCTCCCAGGACAGAAATATTCAGCTTCTGACAGAAGTCTCATTTAGGCATGAACAAACTCTTGAGCACCCCGCAAACATTAGCGCATCGCAGAGACGCCCCACAAAATTAGTGCAGCGCAGAGACGCCCTGCAAACATTAGCGCAGCGCAGAGACGCCATTGCAACTAATAGCATATCCCAGAGAAACCCTCCCAGAATATTAGCATACCCCAGAGACCCACCTCTGTGAATATTAGTACATCCTAGACCCCTCTGTGAATATTAGTACATCCCGGAAATACCCCAGTAAATATTAACACATTAGAGACTATCCCCCTGTAAAAACAAACAAATGAAACAGAAACAGGAGGAGGCCATTCAGCCCATCAAACCTGCTCCATCATTCAACAGAGTCACGGCTTATCTGATGTTTTGAATTCCACATTCACATCTACTCCCAGAAACGTTTTATTCCCTCGCTGAATAAGAATTTATCTACTTCTGCCTTACAAATATTCAATTCCCCTTCCTCCACTGCTTCCTGAGGCGCTGTTCCAAACTCACACAAGCCAAACAGTTTTCCTCATCTCTATTCTGAAAGGGTGGCCTCCAATTTTAAAAGTGTCCCCTGGTTCTGGACTTTCCCAGAAACAGGAACCCTCCTTTCCATTTCTACCTTGTGAAGATCATTCAGGACGCTATAAAATTCAATCCTGTCAGTCCTCACTGTTCCAAACACCACAGGATATAATCCCAGCCTGCCCTCACAAAGCGAACCATTCATTTCAGGTGTCACTCTGATAAACCTCTCCTGAGCTACCTCCTACACATTTATATCGCTCCTTAAATAAACAGCTAAGACTGTACACAGTATTCAAGATGTGGTCTCTCTCTATGACCTGTACAACTGAAGAATAACATCATCACTTTAAGAAAAACCCAAAAAAAACTGAAGATGCTGTAAATAAGAAACAGAAACAGAAATTGCTGGATAAACTCAGCAGGTCCAGCAGCATCTGTGGAGAGAAATCAGAGTTATCGTTTTGAGTTGAGTGACCCTTCCTCGGAACCCATTCTGTTTTGGATCATAGATAACGAAGTGTGTAGCTGAATGAACACAGCAGGCCAAGCAGCATCTCAGGAGCACAAAAGCTGACATTTCAGGCCTAGATGAAGGGTCTATGCCCAAAACGTCAGCTTTTATGCTCCTGAGATGCTGCCTGGCCTGCTGTGTTCATCCAGCTCCACACTTTGTTATCTTGGATTCTCCAACATCTGCAGTTCCCATTATCTCTGTTTTGGATCATGATTACTTTAAAGGTTCAATTCCTGTTTTAATAAAGGATAGCATTTCATTATCCTCTTGATTGTGTGCTGTACCTTCATGCGAATGTTTTGTGACTTATGCACCAAAACATTTAAATCCTTCTGCACCTCATAATGGACAACAATGGCCAGATTAAAATAACATTCTGCTTTTTCATTCCTCCAGAAAAAGTAAACAACTTCATTTTTTCCCCCCACCTTAGGCTCCATCTGTCAGATTTTCACACACTCACTCAGCCTATCTATATAAGCCTGTAAATTCCTTATGTCTTTGTCACAACATACTTTCCCACCTATCTCACTGAATTTAGCTACCACACTTTCACTACCCTCATCTAAGCCACTGGTGTAAAGTGTAAGAAGTTAAGACCAAAGCGCACATCCTGTGGGATTCCACTTGTCACATCCTGTCAATTAAAGAAAGTCCTATTTATACCCACTCTCTTTTCTGCCAGTCAGACAACCTTCTATTCATGCCTGCACGTGTTTTTTTTTAATTTCCTGCAATAATCTTTCATGTGGCATTTTATTAAATGCCTTCCGGAAATCCAAATAAAGAATATGTGCTGGCTACTCCTCATCGACAATATCTGATGCACTTTTAAACAACTCTAATAAATTGATCTCCCCTCCCACTACCACATCCCAAAACCAGCCCTGCTCGTCCCCGCCTCCCTAACCTGTCCTTCCTCCCACCTATACCCTCCTCCTACCTTAAGCCCCACCCCCATCTCCTACCTACTAGCCTCATCTGGCCCCTTGACCTGTCCATCCTCCAGGGACTGACCTATCCCCTCCCTAACTCCCCACCTACACTCACCTTTACTGGCTCCATCCGCACCTCTTTGACCTGTCTGTCTCCTCTCAACCTATCTGCTCCTTTATCCATCTTCTATCCGCCTCCCCCTCTCTCCCTATTTATTTCAGAACCCCCTTCCCCTCCCCCATTTCTGAAGAAGGGTCTAGGCCCGAAATGTCAGCCTTGCTGCTCCTCTGATGCTGCTTGGCCTGCTGTGTTCATCCAGCTCTACACCTTGTTATCAGATTCTCCAGCATCGGCAGTTCCCACTATCTCCAATTAAACAGGATGCCTGTTTCACAAATCCATGCTGACTCTTCTTGATTACATTGAGATTTTCTGACCGTCTTGCTGTCACCTCCATAATAATCAATTGTAACACCTTTCCCAAGACAGACGTCAAGCTAACTGGCCTTTATTCCCATTCTGCATCTGCTTCCTTTCTTGAATTGACAGGTCACATTTGCTACTTTCCAGTCTGACTGAACTTTTCCCGAATCCAGGGAATTTTGAAAAAAATTAACATATTGACTTGTCTTTCCAGCCACCACTTTTAAGACCTGAGGGTGGAGTCCACCTGGGTCTGCAGACTGGTCAGACCACAGTTCCCTGATCAGCTCCTTTCCCACCCACCTCCTGAGCGGCAGCTGTTACTGGACTGCTGTCTGTGTCCTCTATCGTGTGAACACAAGCAAACTATTTGTTTACTTCATCAGCCATTTCCTTATTATTTACGATTAACTCCCCATTCTCAGTCTGGGCAGACAACCAACACCCTGTTTTCTCTCCATGATGCTGACACAAATGCCGAGTTTCTCCAGCAATTTCTGTTTTTGCTTCAGATTTCCAGCGTTTGCAGTTCTTTGTTTTATTTTAGTGTTTAACTAACTCCGCTAACTCCTTTCGCTTTGTAAAGATCCCCCCAACCTGGTTTTACATTTACAGGGGAGGTATCTCAGAGTGTGTTCACGTTAATGAGGGGAGGGCTTCAGGGAGATTGGTAATACAGCAAATTTTGTTTTAACCTTTACCCTGAGAACTGGCACTCTCGATAAACCAGCAAAACTAACATACCTCAAATAATAGAAGATTTATTGTAATATCCTGATCTCAGTCAGTTGGAGATGCAAGTGAGAAGGCTCTCTGCTGATAAATTTTATTTAAGGCGAAGTTGCATTACTATTTAATTGATTTAAGCTGTAAATAAGGTGCCACAAGCCATGTGTGTATCCCCTGCACTACGTTTCCATTACTTAGTGTGTTCTTCTACATTGATCTCTTGATTATCCAGAATATTTGATCAACTGGCACTTTCCTGGTCCCATAGCTGCCAGTTAATAAAAAGTTTGCAGTCATAGAATGGGGTCTGCAGGGATATATTTTTTATGGACACTGTACGTCAATGGCAGCATCGCCCAGTTCCCCCAAAGGAAGATTCATGTCACCATAATAGCTGCATTGTGCTGCGTGCAGAGCTCAGTCATGAACGACAGTGTAGGGAAGAGAGCAGACTGGCTCAATTCACATGAAAGTACTGGTTACAGGGGGGAACACAGTTCAGCATTGAACATGAGGCTGTATAAACTCTTTACCTCTAGAGTCCGCAACTGTAACATTCTCCTGATCCGAGAGATCTTCACAAGCTGCTCGGCTTTCCGACAGATGTCTTGATGCTGGGCCTGGCTCTGGGTTACAGCAAAAGGAATTGGCGGGGTTAGTAACTTAGACCATAAGACATAGAAGTGGAAGTAAGGCCATTTGGCCAATCAAGTCCGCTCCGCCATTTAAATCATGGCTGATGGGCATTTCAACTCCACTTCCCTGCACTCTCCCCGCAGCCCTTGATTCCTTGTGAGATCAAGAATTTCCCCAGAATAACCAAACTTAAAAGAAAAAGAACTTCGGCAAGAAAACAACGCGAGAATGTGAAAATCGTTTGGTGCCAACGAGTACTGTAGTCCATTCACCCCATCACCATAACGTTCACTGATCGCAATCAAGGTCAACTCCATTGAAAAATTCTCATTGGCATTTTCAAATCCCTCCCTGTCTCGCTTGAAATTCAAGGATATCTACCTTCATGTAATTCTGGCCTCCTGAGGATCCACGATTTCAATTGGTCTGCCAGCAGTGGATGCACCCGAGCGTCAAACTCTACAATCCTCTTTGGAAGCCTTTTCATTCTCCTTCCTCTTGAACTGGGACACTCAGTTTAAAAATAAGGGAGTGGCCATTTAGGACAGAAATGAGGAATCTTTTCTCCCCCTCAGAGGGTTGAGTGTCTCTGGAATTCCCTTCAAAAAGCAGAGGGTGCAGAATCTTTAAATGGTTTTAAGGCAGAGGGAGACAGATTCTGGATGGCCAAGGGGATGAAAGATAATTGGGAGAATTTGATCCTCCAAGATGCATCACCTCGTATTTGTCTGGGAACCTTCTTGCCCACTTCAGGATTACCTGCACCTGCCAATAGTTTGAAAGTAAACTAGCTCCCTGCTGTTGGAAGTGTAAACAGAGATAATGGGAACTGCAGGTGCTGGAGAATCCAAGATAACAAAGTGTGGAGCTGGATGAACACAGCAGGCCAAGCAGCATCTCAGGAGCACAAAAGCTGACGTTTCGGGCCTAGACCCTTCATCAGAAAAGGGGGATGGGGAGAGGGTTCTGAAATAAATAGGGAGACAGGGGGAGGAGGACAGAGATGGATAGAGGAGAAGATAGGTGGAGAGGAGTTACAGTGGGAGAGAGACCCCCTGAGGTTGGTCCGGAGGGAGGAGGGTAACTTCTTCAGGTTAGGCATCCTGGAAGAGGCTTCGCAGTAACTCCTCTCCACCTATCTTCTCCTCTAGCCATCTTCGGTCCGCCTCCCCCCCCCCCCCCTATTTATTTCAGAATCCTCTCCCCATCCCCCTTTTCTGATGAAAGGTCTAGGCCCGAAACGTCAGCTTTTGTGCTCCTGAGATGCTGCTTGGCCTGCTGTGTTCATCCAGCCCCACACTGTGTTATCTTGGAAGTGAGCATTGTGTTTACCTTTTTCAATGCATCTGCCACATTTGCCATTTGTGAAAATTGGCATTGATGAGTTTTGCAGGGAATCTCTCCCCACAAACAATGGCCCCTGTTTGAAATGAGGAACATGGAGCCGACGGTAAAATCAGATCAGCCATTATAGCTGAGCAGGCTCGAGGGACCTACTCTTGTTCCTTATTCATTTGATTTATTTGTTCATTCTGTAAGAAATTCCTTGAAGCATGAACTCATAGAATCTCCACAGTATGGAAGAAGGCTGTTTGGCCCACTGAGTCCATGGCGACCCTCTAAACAGCATCCCTCCCAGACGCATCAACCCACCCTCTCCTGGTAACCTTGCATTCCCCATGTCTCATCCACCTAGCCTGCACATCCCTGGATACTAGGGCCAATTTAGCATGGCCAGTCCACCCTAATCTGCACATTTTTGGATTGTGAGGGGAAACAGGAACACCCAGAGGAACCCATGCAGACACAGGGAGAATATGCAAACTCCATGCAGACGGTCGCCCAAGGATAAAATCAAACCCAGGTCCCTGGTGCTATGAGGCAGCACTGCTAGCCAGGGAGCTACATGCAACTTTTTAAACTGAACACCCTCTGTCTGATGCTGAACAACCAGCTCTCTCATTTCAAACAGGGGCCATTGTTTGTGGGGAGAGATTCCCTGCAAAACTCATCAATGCCAATTTTCACAAATGGCAAATGTGGCAGATGCATTGAAAAAGGTAAACACAATGCTCACTTCCAAGATAACACAGTGTGGGGCTGGATGAACACAGCAGGCCAAGCAGCATATCAGGAGCACAAAAGCTGACGTTTCGGACCTAGACCTTTCATCAGAAAAGGGGGATGGGGAGAGGATTCTGAAATAAATAGGGAGAGAGGGGGAGGCGGACTGAAGATGGCTAGAGGAGAAGATAGGTGGAGAGGAGTTACTGCGAAGCCTCTTCCAGGATGCCTAACCTGAAGAAGTTACCCTCCTCCCTCCGGACCAACCTCAGGGGGTCTCTCTCCCACTGTAACTCCTCTCCACCTATCTTCTCCTCTATCCATCTCTGTCCTCCTCCCCCTGTCTCCCTATTTATTTCAGAACCCTCTCCCCATCCCCCTTTTCTGATGAAGGGTCTAGACCCGAAACGTCAGCTTTTGTGCTCCTGAGATGCTGCTTGGCCTGCTGTGTTCATCCAGCCCCACACTTTGTTATCTTGGATTCTCCAGCGTCTGCAGTTCCCATTATCTCTGTGCACACTTCCAACAGCAGGGAGCTAGTTTACTTTCAAACTATTGGCAGGTGCAGGTAATCCTGAAGTGGGCAAGAAGGTTCCCAGACAAATACGACGTGATGCATTTTGGAGGATCAAATTTAGGTGTGAATTATACTGTAAATAGCAGAACCCTTAGGAATATTAAAACACAGAGACAGACCTGAGCGTGCAGGTCCACAGTTCCCAAAAAGTAGCAGCGCAGGTGGTCAGGAAGACATATGGCATGTTTGCCTTCATCGGCTCGGGTAGGGAGCACAAGAGTTGGTGTACCACGTTGCAGCTGTATAAAACCCTGGTTGGACCGCATTTGGAGTACTGTGTGTAGTTTTGGTCACCACAATATCAGAAGGACATGTAAGTTTTAGACAAAGTGCACAGAAGGTTCACCCAGACGTTAACTGGTCTCAAGACCATTGGCTATGAGAAAAGCTTAAACAGACAAGGACTGCTTTCACTGGAAAGACAGCGGCTGAGAGGAGTCCTGATAGAGGTCTACAAAATTATAATGAGGTATAGATAGAGTGGATAGGCTTTTTTTCCAGGATTGAAGTTTCAACTACAAGGAGGCACAGGTTCAAGCTGAGCGGGTGAACATTTAAGGGAGGTATGCAAGCGAAGCGTTTTATGCAAAGAGAATGGTGGGGGCCTGGAACGCACTGCCAGAACAGATGGTGGAAGCAGGCACATTGGCAACATTTAACAGGCATCCAAACGGTTACGCAAATAGGGAGGAAACAGAGGGACGATAATTGAATAAAGGCAGAAGACTTGTTTTCCTTATAGTTCAGTCCCGACGTGATGATTGGCACAGGCTTGGTGGGCAAAGGGCCTGTTCTTGTGCTGTACTTTTGTTACTTTGTGTTTTAAGTTCTTCTGCATTTGCAAAGGGTGGACTTCACTGTACCTCATTCCTTCAAAACACTAAAAGAAAAATCAACTAGCAATTCCGAGATTAAGATAAAGATCGCAACCTACCGGCAGGAGGTTGGTTCAGGTTATTCAAGTCTGGATTCAGCTGCAGGTTTGACTGAAGGGAAATGGTTTCTCTTGGGATCTGTGCATCTTCACATTTAACATTTGTGGATTCACTGTGTTGAGAAAAAAGACGCAGCTATTTTATGGAAGAAGAGAATTTGTCTCAGTATTGTTATTCGAATTGCTTGACAACAAGGGAAAGTATCTGGAGGAGGAAGACTGAGATAAAACATTTTGATCAGCACAAAGATCAGTTCAGCAGTGGACTAGCATCTCAGTCTTTCACTCTATCCTTAACACCCATGCTTTGTTGTTCTGTCTGTCTGTGTGCAGAGGGGGAGTGTGTAAGGGACTCAGTGTTTTAACAAGTAGTTATTTGTCAGTGGTTTATAATCGTTTTTCTGTAGCCATCATCTACATATTTGTAATAAATAGTAACTTCTTGCTCAGTACAGAAACTTGCTCTGCGCTTTCCATCAACCTGGGTCTAAATGACAGATAAACTGGGGAAGCTTGCAAACTTTTATCAAACCTCTAACTTTTGTGAAGAGAACAGCAGGGCTTCAATTCCAGTGTGCTCCCTTGTTGAGTTGTGACAATTATGAGAGGTTCAAACCTGCGCAGGCACAAAGATATGAAGCACGAACTGAAAGCTAATATTCGAGAGGATTATTTACCTGTGAACAGCTGAGTCAGCGACAGACTTGAGATCTGGAACAGAATGGGGTGGGGGAGACAGAAAGGAATCAATTATTGTCCTGTGTACTGAAATTCCAGGTTCAAATCATTTCTATGCATCACTATAACTCAGCTGGTAACACTCAAAATTCCAAGTTGGAGGATGTTGAGCTAAAAATCCAGGCGGCTACCTAATGCAGTACTGAGGGTGTGCTGCACTGTCAGAGATGCTGTCTTTCTGAAAATGTTCTAAACCAAAGCTTCACATGCTCTCAGTTGAACAGAAAACATTATTTCAAAGAAGAAACCAGGCTTTCTGCCCAGCATTTTTGCAAGTACTCTCTCTGGGCCACCAGGGCAAACATTTACGCCATCCACCACGGAAACAGTGGTCCGTGCTGTCGGATACGTCGCAGTGATTTTCAAGTGACAAGGACACGGGCAGCCGATACACAAACCTACACTTCCCCTCCAAGCCATAAGCCATCCAGACTTGGAAGGATGTAAACACATTGGATGCAGTTCAGGGAGGGTTTTATTACACTGACGTCAAGGTGAGTGGGTTGTCTTGTGAGGTAGCTTTGGACAGACTGGGCTTGTTTCCAATGGAGCTCAGAAGAGTGAAGGGTGACTTCATGAAAGTGTATGAGATTTTGAATGGGTTTGACAAGGTGGATGTGAAAGAGTGCTCCCTCCTGTGGGTCAGTCCAGAACTAAGGCACACTTTTTAAAGCTAAGGGCTGTCCTTCTTCGGACAGAGATGGCGAGAAATCTTTTGCCCCCGAGGGTTCTGTGGCTTTGGTAACCTCTAACTCCTCAGGCAGCCAGGGTGGGGGAGGGGAAGGTCATTTAATATTTTTAAACACAGATGAATAGATTCTTGTTTGCTGGGATAATTACGGATAAGGGAATCAACGGGAGATGGGAATGTGAAATTTGAAACACAAACAGATCAACTATGATCTCAATGAAGGTGGAAAAGGCTGAACGGTCCCCTTACCCCCTGTTTTGCATGCTCATGTCTCAGTATCATGCTGTTCCTTCTGTCCTTGGGTGAAAGTCCCAGGGACTCCCTCCCGAACATCACGGTGAGTGCCCTGAAACCCTGACCATCCCAACTTTCATCAACCCCCAAGACTGTCCCCACACCATCATGGACTACAATGGTTTCAGTGGTTCTCACTTAGAGATGCCAAGGAATGGTGACCGAACCAGCAATACATGCAAGGAAACATAAACTGGCAGCCTAACACACACCAAAGGCTTTCAGAAGGATTCCGTGAACATTTAAATGACTCTCCTATCTTAGAGAGCAGTCAGCATTTGTCATGAACTAATAAAAAAAACAACAAGATCATCACTAGATCACTATTTTTATGACTATACTTTGTGCAAATTGGTTACAAAAGGTTTGACATTACAACAGCAATTTGCTCACACTTGAGGAAGGATGTGAAGATTTTGGAACGGGATCAACAGAGATTTTCCAGTATGGTTTCAGGGACAAGGGATTGTCATTACACTGAAAGACAAAAGAAGCTGGGGCCATTCTCCCCGAACTGGGAAGGATAAGAGGAGCTTTGATAACAGGATCGACATGGAAAAGCGTTTAGATAACGGACTAAAATAAAGTTTCTGACGGCTATTAAGTAACCAACAAGGGGAAGAAATTTAAGGTGATTGGTTAAAAGATTTTTTAAACGACATGTGTAGTCGGGATTTGGAAAATGCTGCCTGATGGGAAATGGATAAATGCTCAAAGACCAAAATTGAAGGGAGCTGGAAAAGAGCATGGGGGTGAGGGCAGCTGAGTAGAAACTGTTGGTATTGATGGGCCAAATGGCCTCTATCCATAGTGTCCTGTTCTATGACTCTGTGAGCACACAGACACACTATCAGATTCTGGTCTCCAGGCAAATCTTGTATGTGTACGACAGGAACCTTACCACAGCAAAGCAATAGAACATTCGACAGGGTGCCTTCAGAAGGTCTTTGCTTTTACATTGCTCACAGGATGTGGGTGTTGCTGGTTGGGTCAGCGTTTATTGCCCATCCCTAGTTACCCTGGAGAAGGTGACAGCTCGCTGCCTTTTTGATCGGCTGCAGTCCATATAGTGTAAGGACACCCACAGTGCCATTAAGGAGCGAGTTCCAGCATTTTGCCCCAGTGACAGTGAACCAATGGTGATACATTTCCAAGTAAGGATGGTGAGTCACTTGGAGGGGAACATGCAGGGACTGGCGATCCCATGTATTTGCTATCTTTGTCCTTCTAGATGGTAGAAGTCACGGATTTGGAAAGTTCTTTCTAAAAAAGCTCGGTGAATCGCTGCAGTGTGTCCTGCAGCTGGTACACACTGTTGCTACTGTGCGTGGGTGGAGGAGGGAGTTGATGTTGGATGTGATGCCAATCAAGTGGACTGCTTTATCCTGGATGGTGCCCAGTTTCTTGAGTGTTCTTGGAGCTGCATGGATCCAGGGTTATTCCATCACAGTCCTGGCTTGTGCCTTGTAGATTGTGGACAGGCTTTGGAGAGTCAGGAGATGAGTAATTCACCACATTATTCCTAGCCTCTGACCTCCTCTAGCAGCCATTGTATTTACATGGCTGGTTCAGTTAAATTTCTACCAGTCACGTTATCAGCTATGCTTAAGGAGAAGGTGCGAACAGCAGGACCACCCCCCCCACACCACCGCGCCGCGCCCCCCACCCCCCACCCCGCAGTGTTCTGGCACTCAACAGTTACCCCATAAGTCTGCAAGTGGTGTTGTTGACTTGACATTTCATCCACCTACGTCTCTATGACAAGAGGTCATTGACCAACATGCAGGAATGTCCCAAGTCTCTCACCTGCTCGCCCCTTCCTCCTCCGATATACAGCACACAGAACAATAACATTGAGCAGCAGGATACTGAGGAGCCCGACAACTCCTCCAAGAAGAATAACTACAACAGGGACTTCGACACGTGAATGGAAGAAACCTGGGAGAACAAAGCAGAGAGGATCAACAGGCCAACTGTTCGTACTCATCCCACCCCAACTGGAAAGGGAGACCTGCATTCACATAGCGCCTTTCACACTTTCATAGCTGCCTATCTTCACACAGCCAGGTGATAAAGACCAGATTGTTTATGCATTGCTGATGACAGGATAAATATTTATCAGGGAGAACTTAGCTCCTTTTCTTTGGCAGCGCGCTATAGGACTTTTGTTAATATCCGCAGCTGAGGTGGAGCCCTCAGTTAAAATTAAGTCTGAAAGATAGCATCTCTGACAGTGCTGCACTCTCTCAGTACTGTGCTGGAAACATCCACCTCTACTGTACAGTCAGACTTCTAGATGAGGGTTTAAATGGGAAATGACAACGCTCATACAGACATCTGGGGGATGACAGCATAGTGGTAAAGTCACTGCATTAATAACCCCAAGGCCCGCCAAGCAGCCGGGGGCACGCATTCAAATCCAACCTTGGCAAAGGGTGGAAGCTAAAATCAATTAATTCACACTGGATACCGTAAAGCTGGTCTCAGTTATACTGACCATGAAATGATCAGATTGTCAGAAAATCTCATCTGATTCATGAATCTCCTTCAGGGAAAATAAAATGTGCCATCCTTACCTGGTCTGGCCTACATGTGACTCCAGACCCACAGCAATGTAGCTGAGTCTTAAATACCCGCTTAAGTGCATTCATTGTCATCCATTCAAGGGCAATTAGGGACAAATAGCAGCCTTACCAGGGATACCCACATTCCTAATAATGAAAGAAAGCTTCAAACCAGCTCTCCCACTTAACTAGTTCACGGCTGATAACCAGTAACTCATCTCCCTGCTTCGGCTCCAAATCCCTTTAATACCCAGCACTGACAGAATCAATTCATTTTGGAAAACCAGGACTTCCAAACGGGTTTTTATAACCAACACCAGTTTTGTCTCGCAGTTTACCTGGTAAAGAAAAGGAAGATTTGGTTGCACCAAACTCATTGCCAGCGGTGAAGGTGTAGTTTTTAGCCAGGCTGGATACCTGCACGTGGACCGTGTGATTGGTTAACCATGGGTATGTCTTGGTGTCCAAGATCATGAAGTGGGAGGTGTTCACGACGACATGCCCACTCTCGTCCACCCAGGTAATGGAGGCTGGAGGGTTCGCATGAACCAGGACGAAAAGGGCAAGGAACAGGCCCGAGTCATTGCGTTCCCTGTACTCAGTATCCATCTGCACAATTTCAGGTTTAACTGGGACACAACACAGAAAGGACCAAGAAATTCCATTTTAGTGGCACAACAACAGCAGCAATTCATATTTGCATTGATATCGCACCCTGGAAACTTCCCAGGCAGCATTAACAGGCAAAACTGAGACCATGTCAAAGAGGAGATATTAAAATGCAGCTCCAAGAGCTGGAACAAGGAGGCAGGGTTATAGAGTCTTTAAAGGAGGCGGAGAGAAAGAGAAAAGTAAAGAAGACAGGGGTAAAGAGAGAAAACAGAGCGGGTAGAGAGAGAAAATAAAGAGGAGGAGTGATTTAGGGAAGAAATCTAGAGCTAAGCTAAAAGAAAGAGACAGCAAGTAAAGACAGAAAGCAAGAGAGAGATGGTGCGGGTGGGGGGAGGAGAGAGAGATAGAGAGAGAAAAAGAGAGATGGAGAGGTTCAGGGAAAAATTCTACAGCTAAATGTTCAAACAGCTGATGGCATGCTCACCAATAGCAGATCGTGAAATGTTTAGAAACAAACACAGGAACAGCTGAGAGAGACAGTGAGAGAACTAATGTTTAAGGTCAATGACCCATCATTAGAACCCTGGCTTTTGGGACACATTCTCTCTGTTGCTAACTACAGAGATGCTACTTGACCTGCTGAGTATTTACAGCATTTTGTGTTTTAATTTCAGATTTTGAACATTTTCTGCCTGTAAACGGACAAATTGTTTTTGGAGCAGATTTAAATTCTCTCCCACTCTGGTGATAGTTCAGCTCATTCACACAACTCTCACACCCTCTGCTCAACATTAGCCTCACCATCAGCCAGATTACTTCACTTATGTTCTAGCCAAAGGGGATTGAAATGGAGTCACATCTCATATAACTGCCCCATAGGACCCAGTGAGTTAGTCAGTCTTTTGGTCAATGACAGAATCCTGGCGGCAGGAGCTGGAAAACAACAGGCTCTCCTCCAGCAGCACATTCAGTTACACAAAACAACCAAGTTAAATGCAGCTCCAAAGTCTCAATCTCACACAATGCAAGCTTCTACTATTTTTTAAACCTGTGTCAGATGTGTTAGGACACACCTATGGCACAGGGTGGGTTTTTTGGCTCAGAGGAAGGGATGCGACCATTGAACGACAACAGGCTATGTTTAATTTGTTGAACAAAGTATTGTAATGGTATTTCAACATACCTGGTTCCCTGGCCAACATCTGTCTCAGGTTTGCTGCAGTGAAGGTCAGCACAAGCTGGAAGAACAGCACCTCACTTTCTGTTTGCGGACTCTACAGCCTTCCTGACTCAATATCAAGATGAACAATTCTTGGGCCTGAGGCAGCTTCTCCCAAGTCCTTATCTGACCCCCTACACACCAGGCCTTTTTATCACATGATCTGCTATAACACACACCCTCACAGTTCCCAATCTCCCAGGCTGATTATCCAATCCTTTGTCTAACTGCTCTTCTCTCTCGATCTATCGGTTACTCCTTACCCCCTTCCCCATTCTATGTTCTGCAAATAAACCAACTTCTTCACAGCTACCCTCAGTTCTGAGGAAGGCTCACTAGACCCAAAGTATTAATTGTGATTTCTCTCCACGGATGCCTCTAGACCTGCTGAGCCTTTCCAGCAATTTCTGTTTTCCAGCGTCCGCAGTTCTTTCAGTTTTTATTTTGCAATCAGACCGTAAGGCTTTGAGATGGGACAGTGACCTTCCACAGAACTTCACTAATGATAAATGGTGAAGCTCTATGTGGAGTGATGAGGAAGGGGAAAGAAAATTAATGTTTTACGAGAGAAATGACCAAATACCAATCCATCTAGTTCACACACGCCCTTCCAACTTCTTCCCATTTAGTACCACTAGGGCTTACACCAGTTAAGAAGCCTCGTGGAGGGGTTGGGGGTGATTTCCTGGTGCTTACACTGCACATTGAGGACGACACTGGCGTTCTGGGTTCTCCCAGTGATCCGGTCAGTTGCTGAACAGTTGAGCTCCTTGTCCTTCCTATGGCTGGTGATCACGAAGGAGCTGAAACTCTGATTAATGGTCTTGCTGGAGCTGGGGATCAGTAGTGTCTGGTTGCTCATCTGCTTTTTACCGTTGAGGTACCAGGTGACAACAGGCACAGACTTCCAACCATCCATCCTGCAGGTAAACTCCTTCGTGACGTTCTCCTCTAGGGAGACCACGGGCCGAGGGCGCCCATTGAGAAGAGGAAATGGCTCCACATTTTCTGGAAGCAAAATGCAAGCAGCTGTTTTTTCACAATAAAAAAGACACATCCTCAAAACACTTTAACATTGACTGGGGAACTCCACGGCTTCAGATTCCCCTCAGGAAGCTGACCATTTTCCAAGCCTGATGTCAGAGTGTACCATCAAGCTAGTCGACACACGCACGTGGCAACACGACACAGCCAAATCCCACCGTCACACCCCCACTCAACCACCGGCACAAAAACTGACCCGCTGCTCATTACCATATGGCTGCTTGTGGGATCTTGCTGTGCACACATGGGCTGCCATGTGTCCCACACTACAACAGCAACTGCACTTCAACATCGATTCATTGGTTGAGCAAATCACAGCCGCCCCACCCAAACCTTCCTTGTCCCACTCCAGAATCTTATCCAATCAGGAGGGGCTGGTGGATGGAGTCTTGCGGTCAGAGGCAAAGTGCAGTGCCCCCTGCTGGATCGTGTTAATTCAGCACAGGCTGACAGACTGAATCATCCATGTGGAGCATCCAGCTCAGGAACAGGCCATTCAACTACGATGATCTGCGCTGGTCTTACAGCTCTACGTAATCCTCCTTACAACCCTCCTCCATCTCACACCTTCAGCGTACCCTCTATCCTTTCCACCCTTGTGAATATCCAGTTTTATCTGAAATGTTGTTCACTCAGGTTTCCAGATCCTCTCCACAAGCCCCTTCTCCTAAATCTCCTGTCAGAATTTCTTCCAGTCTGTCATATATCAATGGCACAAAGATTTAGACTCTCCCACCACAAGTGAGAATATCACCCCCCTCTCCCTAGTACCATGTGGCATTATCGACGGACTGTTAATCCAGGGACCCAGATAATGTTCTGGGGACCTGGGTTCCAATCCCGCTACAGCGGATGGTGGAATTTGAATTCAATAAATATCTGGAATTAACAGTCTAATGATGCCTGTGAATCTATTGTCAATTGTCAGGAAAAACCCACCTGGTTCACTAATGTCCTTTAGGGAAGGAAACTGCCATCCTTACCTGGTCTGGCCCACATGTGACTCCAGACCCACAGCAATGTGGTTGACTTGTAACTGCCCTCTGGGCAATTAGGGATAGGCAATACATGCTGGCCTAGCCAGCGACACCCACATCCGGTAAATGAGTAAAGAAAGAAAACACTCTCTGAATTCCTAAAGACACCCAGTGAAACTGCCCAAACTTCTCTGTTCTAGAGTCCCAGCCTTTCATTACCCATGACATTGGTCTGGGGGTATTTACTACGAGGCCATTGCTGCTAACATATATTGGAAATTGTAATTCATTTTACCTCAGGGGCTGTCCACAATGTCTGAATAAACGGAGGTCAAGAAAGCAAAATCTCTGAAACTACAAGGAATGAGAATTGGTCCGTTACCCATGGAGTACCTGAGCGGACGTAGGTCTTGAGCTGCAGAAGTAGGAAGACTCCTACAACATTGTCACATCCAGCCACTCTCATGTTGGAGGCTGCTCACCTGCGGGTCATCACATCTTCCCTGGAACTGGATCAATAATATTGTCATCATTTGGTTCCCAGCGTAAGAGACAGAATTTGCATTTGTATGGCAGCTTGCAACACCACAGGTTTTCAAAAAGTCCTTTACACCCAATTCAGTGATTTTGAAGTGCAGCTGCTGTTGTAATGTATGACACATGGCAGCCAGTGTGTGCACAGCAAGATCCCACAAACAGCTGTTTTTATGACATTTGTTCAGTCATGAATATTAGCCATGACAGTGGGGGAAAATTCCACTGACCTTTCAAATAATGCCACGCGATTCCTTTGCAGTGCATCCTCAATTTAATGTCTCATTAAAGAGATAGCACCTCAAAGTGCAATACTCCCTCAGAATGACACTGGGAGTCATGCTTGAGTTAAGATCATGGTGATGCAGGAAGCACAGCAATCTTTTAAGATTGAAATGGAAGACTTTTTTTTGTTTCTATTGCTTTGTTTCAAACATGTGCGAATCAGTGGCTCAGTTGGTGAGTGTACCGAGGAGACTGTCCACAGTATCTCAGGCTGACAGTGCAATGCAGGCTGGAGCGGGGGGCAGCACTGTCAGGGCAGCTGTCATACAAGATCTGAAGGCACTAGTTTGAAGAGCAGCAAGGGAGTTTTCACAGTTACCCTGGAAAGTAGTTATCCCTCAATCAGGGTAACAAAAAGCAGATTATCAGGCCATTATTTGTGGAAGCTTGCTGCATGCTATTTGGTTTTTTTTTGAGATTCCCACAATGCAACAGCAACTACACTTCAAAAGTTTTCCACTGGCCCTTTTGTAACATCAGGAAGAAAACCAGGAAGTACAAATGCTGGAACCCTTTTGTAAAAGATGTGCTAACAGTGCGCAGGATTGTACAAAGCCCTCATCCCATGAATGCATTAAAAAAACACTTTCTGAACTCTAAAGGCAACCAGTGGGACTGCCCTGTCTTCTCTGTTCTAGAGTCCTAGCCTTTCGTGGATTTATGGAAGGCACACTGTGTTTGACAAACACTGCAGCTTTTTGGAAGATGATGTAACCAGTAGAATAGATGAGGGAGAACTAGTGGATGTGGTGTACTTGAATTTTCAGAAACCTGTTGATCTAGACCCGCTTAAGATCTTAGTGTGCAAAATCAAAGCTCTTAGGACTGGTGGTTATGTAATGGCATGGGCTGAGAGCTGGTTGGAAGACAAGAAATGGAGTAGGAACTATTGAGTCATTTTCAGAGTGGAAAGCAGGTTCAAGAGGGTAATGTAGGGAGTGGTGCTTTAGCTTCAGCTATTTACAATATATAGCAAGAATTTGAGTGAAGGAGTCAAATGTAATGTTTCCAGGTTTGCTGATGAAATAAAACTGGATGGGACTGATGGTGCTGAGGAAGATGTGAAGAGGCTTCGGGATGATTCAGTCAAGTTGAGTGAGCGAGCAAACGTATGGTAGCTCCAGTATTAATTTTCCACTTCAGCAGGAAGAACAAAATGGCAGAGTACTATTTAAATGGTGATAGATTGGGAAATTGTCAAAGAGGCCCAGGTGTCCAGGTCAAGGGGTTACCATCTTCAGATTCAAAAGTTGTGGTCAAAAATCACTGAATTATTTAAGACAGAAACAGACACATTTCTAGAGGCTAAAGGTGTCGGGGGTATAAGAAGCGAGCAGGAACATGGTGTTCAGATACAGGATCAACCATAACCACATTAAATGTTAGAACTGATTGGCCTATTTCACTGCCAAATTTCTGTACAAATGCAGTCATTTCATTTTGATTTAGCACATTTAAAACTAAGTGTTTCTCTGGAGAGTGGCCAACTGATACTTAATAATAGGACTTATGACCTAAGATTTGGAAAGGGGTGGTGTTTTTCTTAAATTTAACCTAGTTTTCTAACCAACCTATTCACAAATGTTGTTACACAGCTCTGGAGCAGTTGGGACTTGAACCCAGGCCTTCTGGACTTGGGGTATGGACACTACCTCTATGCCACAAAAGGGCCATGGAAGAGGTTTGAGGAGGAGACGACAGGTAGAGGAGGTTAATGAACAAATTCCAGACACACGCAATTCCCACCAGGGAACCATCAGGAATGGTAACCACGGCTACCTTTCTCTCTCTTTAATTTAACATTCAAGCTCATTGCAACCCTTCTGGTGGCTGTATATCCTGAGATCAGCACACATGAACTCTGAACCCGGATGGTTTGACTGGGAAATACTGTGAGAAAGAAATGGACAAATTGACAGGTCTCCAAAACTTGCTCATGTTAGATCTGACATCCAATACATTTAATGTCACACCAATTTTCACAAAACTGCATTGATTTTGGCTCCAATAACTCTCTGTCAGTGTTTATATTCCAGTGTCCCTTCTCTGACTATCAGCACATCCTTCTATTCCCTTCTCCCTTTTTGTCTCCGCTCAAAAGCAGTTTTGCAATTCACTGATACTTCATTTGAGGGACTCTCAAGTCCCTCATTCTAACCATTCCCTCAATAACGAGTTGCCCCTGCATTTCAGAATGCAATTCATTAGAGATTATTGTGCATTAACAGCCAAATAATCTTCTCAATTCCCTTCATGAGCATCCAGACTTCTATCAACATCACCACTCAATTCTCTATTTCCTCTGAAGAACCCCAGCCTGTTCAGTTTTCCTCTGTCCATTTTTTAAAAATTCTCTTCTGCAGCTTATACATCTCCAATCTCCCCCCTTCCATATACAGCCCACTGCAGGAACTTTGGTGAACGTGTTCAACCTGAATTATGATCCAATCCAAACACAACCACCCTCAAATTTCTAAGAGATAGTCGGAACTGCCAATGCTGGAGAATCTGAGATAACAAGGTGTAGAGCTGGATGAACACAGCAAGCCAAGCAGCATCAGAGGAGCAGGAAAGCCGACATTTCAGGTCAAGACCCTTCCTCAGAAAATGAAGGAGGGTCCCGGCCCGAAACGTCAGCTTTCCTGCTCCTATGATGCTGCCTGGCCTGCTGTGTTCATCCAGTTGTACACTGGCGTGGCCTCAGATTTGTAACCTGGCTTCAGTCAGGTAACCAAGAGCTTCATGGGCTTCTGCTGGTCTAAGTTCCTGTTTTACACTAAAATCCACCAACGTTTTCCACAGGACACCTCACCTCCGCTGAGAGCAGGGACCCCTCTCAACCAGCATGGCTATATCCCTGGCAATGGTCCACAGCCATCAATCTTCCTCCTGTACCGGATATAACCTCAGAGGTAAATGTGCTCAAAGCTCCTTTATTTCGACTGCTGGGTACATAACGCCCGAAGCAGATACCAGATTGCCAGAGCATTTTTATTTCCGAGGATGTGTGCGCGTGCAGGGATCAAGGCCCTTGTTCCCTTGTACAATCATTCACCTTTCACCACCCGTCACATAGACAGAGACCTGATCATTGTGCTGATTTCTACTTAGTGCACAGAACTTGATTTACAAGGAAAGCAGAAACAAAACAAAACAATCTCACCTCAGGGCAGTATTCCAGGGAGGGAGGCTGAGGCTTTGTGCTTTATTCCAATGATCCAGGATGAAGCATCTGAAGGTAGCTCTGGTCCTTTAACAGTAAGGCATCCTCCTCCCCCTTTGCTGATGTTTGTATGGGCTTCTCTGCTAACAGAGCTGCTGCTGCTGCTGCTTCTCTCTCACATACTGCAGTGCAGGGCTGAGGGCGGCCTTCAGACACACTCAGTCAAACCCTGATTTCATGATTCCCAAGCTTCATCAGCCTGTGCTTTTTAACCTAGTGCCCAGGAGGAGCTCTAAGGCACGTTATCACCAGGAGAGGAGCAATAAGCATTGAAATCTCTCCCCACTGACCTGTCCACTCTCCTCCCTCCACACTCACCCTGCTCTCAGTATCCTCACTCCCTGTCCATACTCAACACCTCCTCTCTCCCACTATCCATTCGCAGCTGCCAACTCTGGATAGACTTCTGCCCAGAGGCTTTTTATTGGAAAAAAAAGTTATCCTTGTCTCAAATTGTCTGACCCCCATCAATGGGCAAGCACACACAAACCTCACCGCAAAACACCTTCCCAAGCACAGAGTTATTCACACCCCCTAGCTTTACTCAACAGGGTGATACACAAATATCAAACACCCCATCTTGTTAGTTCATTCATAGCAACACAGGCATCGCTGGCTGGGTCAGTAATTAACCATGTGAAGGCAGTCACAGGCTGCCTTTTCACACTGCCAGTCTATTTGATGTAGGGACACCCACTGTGCTATTAAGAAGGGAACTCCAGAATTTTGATCCAGAACACTGAATGAACAGTGATATATTTCCAAGTCAGGATAGTTAGTGGCTTGGAGGGGATCTTGCAGGGGGTGGTGTTCCTATGTATCTGCTGCCCTTGTCCTCCCAGATGGGAGTGGTCGTGGGTCTGGAAGTTGCTGTCTAAGGACCTACTTCTGAAATATTTCCAATGAACAAACTAGCTTTTAAAAAAAAACTTGCGATCTCTCTCAGCATTTCCCTGTATAAGTGTGGAGATTCATTTTTATTTTTTCCTGATGAGGTGGTATTTGTTCTCTCCTTGGCCTATCAGCAGCAGACCTCATCCCCAGCCCCAAGTCATGTCCGCCCCCACAACACTAACATCTTTTTGTCGCTCCTTTGATCGAATTAGATTTCCAAAAGGTGCTTCACAGGAATGTTGTAAAACACAAGTCAACACCCAAGCCATAACAATATTTCGAGTTAAGGCTAAGAATTTTATAATCTGGGCCTATCTTGACTGAGAACTAACATAGGTCAGTGAGCACAGGAGTGACAGGGGAGCAAATACATCACAATTCAAGATAGCAGCAGAGGTTTGGATCACCTCAAGTTTATGGAGAGCGCAAGACAGGAGACCAGCAAGGAATGCTCTAGTACTAATACTTCCTCGAATTTTCTTTCAATGCACAGGCTTTCACAGTTAGCAGGATCACGAGGATGATCCACGGTATGGAGGGATTGCCTTATGAACAAAGGCTAAACAGGTTGGGATTCTACTCACTGGAGTTCAGAAGAATGAGACGTGATCTCATTGATATATAGAGGATTCTTAAGGGACTTGACAGAGCAAATGCTGAGAGGATATTTCCCTTCATGGAAGAGTTTAAGACCAGAGGGTATAGTCTCAGAATAAAGGTGTGCCAATTTAAGACTGAGATGAGGAAGAATTTCTTCTCCCAAAGAATAGAAAGCCTTTGGAACTCCTTACAACGGACAGCTGTGGGGCAGAAGCTTTGTGTGTATTTAAGGCTGAAATAGATTGATTCTTCATCAGGATGGGAGTCAAGGATTATGGGGGAAAAGGCAGGAAAATGGTTGCGCTGAGCCTATTGAATAGTGGAGCAGGCTCAAGGGGCTGCGTCATCAACTCCTGTTCCCATTTCTCAAGGTTGGTGCACAGCATCAACTTCCAAACTCAGAAGTTAACGAGTTGACATGGTGATCAGTTGGAACGCTTAAGACCCGGCGTACAGAACCAGAGATGAGGAGTTCAGCAGCAGACAAACTGAGACAGGAGCAAAGTCACTTCATCTGTAGCATGGGACCAGCCGGGATGGCAGTGCAGGTAGAGGAATGTTCCTCCTGCATGATGTTTGAGGTGAAGGACACCATTGATGTCCCATCCAAATACGTCTGCAGGAAGTGCACCCAACTCTTGCTCCTCTAAGACCGCGTTAGGGAACTGGAGCGGGAGCTGGATGAACTTCGGATCATTCGGGAGGCAGAGTCTGTGATAGATAAGAGTTACAGGGAAGTAGTTACTCCTAAGCACAAAGAAAGCTGGGTAACAGTTAGAAGGGGGGAGAAAAAGAATAACAGTCAGTGCAGGGATCCCCTGTAGTCATTCCCCTGAAAAACAATATACCATTTTTGGATACTGTTGGGGGAGGGGGGGAACGACTTACCAGGGGCATGCACTGGGGTGCAAATCTCTGGCACAGAGTCTGTCCCTCTTGCACAGAAGGGACGGGGGGATAGGAAGAGAGTGATAGTCACTGGGGGCTCAATAGTTAAAGGGACAGATAGAAGGTTTGCCGGGAACGAAAGAGACTCACAGTTGGTGTGTTGCCTCCCAGGTGCCAGGGTCCGTGATGTCTTGGATCATGTCTTTGGGATCCTGAAGGGAAAGAGTGACCAGCCCCGAGTCGTGGTCCACATAGGCACCAACGACATAGGTAGAAAGAGGGATAGGGATGTCAGGCAGGATTTCAGGGAGCTAGGGTGGAAGTTGAGAGCTAGAACAAACAGAGTGGTTATCTCTGGTTTGTTACCTGTGCCACATGATAACGAGGCAAAGAACAGGGACAGATTTCAGCTGAACATGTGGCTGCAGGGATGGTGCAGAAGGGAGGGCTTCAGGTGCATGGATAATTGGGGCTCATTCTGGGGAAGGAGAGACCTCTACAAACAGGAGTCTCCACTTGAACCAGAGGGTTACTAATATCCTGGGTGGGAAATTTGCTAGTGCTATTCAGGTGGGTTTAAACTAGCTCAGCAGGGGGATGAGAAACTGTGGTGTAGTTCCAGTACACAGGAGGATGAGATTAGGGAGGACATGGACAGGATCTCACTGTCACAGGAGTGTGCTGGCAGACAGCAAGCTGGTTTGAAGTGTGTCTTCAACGCCAGGAGTATCCAGAATAAGGTAGGTGAGTTTGCAGCATGGATAGGTACATGGGACTTCGATGTTGTGGCCATTTCGGAGACATGGATAGAGTAGGGTCAGGAATGGATGCTGCAGGTTCCAGGGTTTAGATCTTTCATTAAGACCAGGGAAGGTGGTAAAAGAGGGGGAGGTGTGGCTTTGTTAGTCAAGGACAGTATAACGGTGGATGAAAGAACTTTTGATGAGGACTCGTCTACTGAGGTAGTATGGGCTGAGGTCAGAAACAGGAAAGGAGAGGTCACACTTCTAGGAGTTGGATGGATCAGTTTTTGTCCAATATGTGCAGGAGGGTTTCCTGGCCCAGTATGTGGAAGGGCTGACAAGAGGGGAGGCCACACTGGATCTGGTACTTGGTAATGAACCAGGCCAGGTGTTTGATTTAGTGGTAGGTGAGCACTTTGGAGAGAGTGACCGTAATTCGGTTATGTTTAGTTTAGCAATGGAAAGGGATAGGAACATGCCACAGGCCAAGAGTTATAGCTGGGGGAAGGGCAATTATAATGCGATTAGGCAAGACTTAGGTGGCATAGAATGGAGTAGCAAAATGCAGGGGATGGGGACAATCGAAATGTGGAGCTGGTTTAAGGAACAGATATTGCGTGTCCTTGACAGGTATGTCCCTGTCAGGCAAGGAGAAAGCAATAAGGTAAGGGAACCGTGGTTTACTAAAGAAATTGTATTTCTTGTTAAGCGGAAGAGGGAGGCTTATGTGACATCGAGATGAGATGGTTCAGATGAGGCGATGGAGAGTTACAAATTAGCTAAGAAGGATTTAAAGAGAGAGTTAAGAACAGCAAGGAGGGGACATGAGCAGACATTAGCAGCTAGAATAAAGGAAAACCCTAAAGCTCTCTATAGGTATGTGAGGAATAAGAGGATGACTATGGTAGGAAAAGGGCCAGTCAAAGACAGAAGTGGGAAGTTGTGTGTGGATCCTGTGGATATCAGAGAGGTTTAAACAAATATTTCTCATCTGTTTTCACTCAGGAAAAGGAGAATATTGTAGAGGAGAACACTGAGTTACCAGTTATTAGAATTGAAAAGATTGAGTTTAGTAAGGAGGAGGTGTTATCAATTCTAGGTGCGTAGATAGATAAATCCCCTGGGCCGGATGAGATTTTTCCGAGGATTCTCTCGGAAGTTAGGGAGGAAGTGACAGAGCCTTTGGCCTTGATCTTTGAGTCCTCATTGTCTACAGGTTTAGTACCAGAGGACTGGAGGACTGCAAATGTTCACAAAGGGCAGTAGGGATGACCCAGGTAATTATAGACCAGTGAGCCTTACGTCTGTTGTAGAAATGTTTTGGAAAGGATTAAGAGATAGGATCTAGCAAGCAACAATTTGATTGGAGATAGTCAACATGGATTCATCAAGGGCAGGTCATGTCTCACGGATCTCTGAGTTTTTTGAGAAGGTGACCAAGCATGTGGATGAGGGAAGGGCAGTTGACATGGTGTACATGGACTTCAGTAAAGCCTTTGATAAGGTTCCACATGGTAGGCTATTGGAGAAAATACAGATGCATGGGATTGAGGGAGATTTAGCAGTTCGGATTAGAAACTGGCTTTCTGTAAGAAGGCAACAAGTGGTGGTTGATGGAACATATTCAGCCTGGAGTCCGGTTGCTAGTGATGTGTCTCAAGGATCTGTTTTGGGACCACTGCTATTTGTCATTTTTATAAATGACTTGGATTCGGGCATAGGTGGATGGGTTAGTAAGTTTGCAGCTGACACTAAAATCGGTGGAGTGCTGGACAGCGTGGAAGAATGTTTCAGGTTGCAGGGAGACTTGGATAAACTGCAGAATTGGGCTGAAAGGTGGCAAATGGAGTTCAATGCAGATAAATGTGAGGTGATTCACTGTGGGAAGAATAATAGGAAGGCAGAATACTGGGTCAATGGAAAGATTCTTGGTAGTGTGGATGTGCAGAGGGATCTTAGTGTCCATGAACGTTGCCACCCAGGTTGATAGTGCTGTTAAGGTGGCTTACGGTGTGTTAGGTTTTATTGGGAGAGGGATTGAGTTCCGGAGCCGTGATGTCATGCTGCAACTGTACAAAATGCTAGTGCGGCCTCATTTGGAATATTGCGTGCAGTTCTGGTCGCCCCATTACAGGAAGGATGTGGAAGCATTGGAAAAGGTGCAGAGGAGATTTACCAGGATGTTGCCTGGTCTGGAGCGCAGGCCCTATGAAGAACGGCTGAGGGACTTGGGTCTGTTCTCATTGGAGAGAAGGAGGCTAAGAGGGGATTTAATAGAGACATACAAGATGATCAGAGGATTAGATAGGGTGGACAGTGAGAGTCTTCTTCCTAGGATGATGACATCAGCTTGTACAAGGGGGCATAGCTACAAATTGGGGGGTGATAGATTTAAGACAGATGTTAGAGGCAGGCTCTTTACTCAGAGTGTGGTTAGGGCGTGGAACCCCCTGCCTGCCAATGTAGTTAACTCAGCCACATTAGGGGCATTTAAACAGTCCTTGGATAAGCATATGGATAATGATGGGATAGTATAGGGGGAGGGGGTTAGATTAGTTCACAGGTTGGTGCAACATTGAGGGCCAAAGGGCCTGTTCTGCACTGTATTGTTCTATGTTCTAACATACTCTTGCTTCACCTCATCTTTTTCAATCCACACACTTAAGGGGCAGCCCAGGGAGACTCTTGTCAGAATGTCCTCCATGTGGCCCAGATGGAGGGTAAATTCAATCTACCATATTTCATTCACCCTGAGAAACCTCACCCCTCTCCCTATCATAGCCCAGCCTCAACCTTTTTCTTCAGTGTTCACATTTACTTCATTTAACCTGTAACAGCAAATTACATTCAAATAGCGTTAGCAGATTTTGTCTAACAGTCATCAGCTAGAGTCAGAGAGAGAGCTCTACAGCATAGAAAAACAGGCTCATTTTCCCATCAAATGTGCTGGTCAAAAAGCATCTAACTGTTCTCATACTACTTTCCAGTGTTTGGTTCATAGCTTTGTATACCTTGGCATCGCAAGTGCACCTCTAAACCATTTTTTCAAAAATTCTACGACAATAACAGCACTGCATTGGCTTGTGGATAACAAACTAGTATATATTTGCTGTGAGGTAGTAGATCAGTGATGGCGTCAAATGGTAGAGCAGGCTCAAGGGGCTGAATGGTCTCTTACTCCAATCCTTATATGACTGTTCTATAGAATAGAATGACCAATTAATAAATCCACAATCAGTGTCATAAACACTTTCTTGAGTAATCAGAGAAAGAAATGTCTAATTGATCTATCGAAAGGAGAGCCAAGTTCTACCCTTGTACTGCACGTACTTGTAACTACCTCCCAAAACACTGATGCCAATTTGAAGTATTTGTACAATACCCTAACAGTGACAGAGGAATAGTTTATATTGAGGATTTTTTTTTTGGTTTTACAATGCCCGAACACTTGATAATAAAAGGGTGCAGATTTACCATAACTGCAGGTAATGAAGAACTTGTTTTGTGCAGATTTCAAATGCACTGTTTGATTCAATAGCAGCCGGAAGTGGAGAAGTATTTGGAAGAGGAAACAAACTGCATGGGGAAAAGACCCAGAGTAAGGCAGTGGAATATCTGGATCGTTCTTTCAAAAGCTAGCGCCGACTTGATGGGTTGTGTTGTTCCAATCAGCCTGTTCAGACATGTTGCTACACACCTCTTGTGCAGGTAGGACTTGAACCTGGGCTTCCTGGCTCACTAGGGGCACCACCACAAGAGCCCCAAGTTCCTTTTCTATACTGATCCTTTATCTGACCTGGAGTCACATGTAGGCCAGACCAGATAAGGACAGCAAATTTCATTCCCTAAAGGAATTAGTGAACCAGATGGGTTTTTAAAAATGACAATTATGGCCATTCAATTCCAGATTTTTTATTGAATTCAAGTGCCATTATCTAACATGGTGTGATTCGAAGTCATGTCCCACAACATTAGCTAGATCACTTGCCCAGCAACAATACCACTGCGCTACCACTTCCCCTCTGTAGCATCTTCTATCTGACTGCCTAAACCACTTAAAGGTGCTATAAACTAAACCATTTTAACATAGGGAAACATCCCAAGGTAATCACAGGAGTGTAGTCAGATACTATTTGACATCATGCTTTCTAGGAGAGTGAGAGAAAGAGAGCGCAAGAGAGAGAGAGAGAGAGGGGGGGAGAGACATAGTTCAGGGAAGGAGGGCCCTGTGAAATAATGTACAGACCACTCTGTTGACACATAGCGCTGTACACATAACTGGTCACAAAGTTTTCTAAAGAGAGACGAGAGCACACACAAAATTTTAGGAATTTCCAGGTCCTTATTTAAATGAAAATCAGTGAAAATGACTCAATTTCAAAATACAAGATGACTCCAACTGAGCAAAATTTAATACAAAATCAAATGTGTAAGCCAAGACCTTTAATAGAGATTTTGTTCAGTTTTAACATTTTGATTGGGCTGTTGGCTTCCAGGCTGACCACCAAGGCATTGCTTTCCTTATTTTGCTTCTCTGTCGAGTGACTTTTGACAACGTTGCTGATTGCATCAGCTCTCAGTCCACAAATGCCATGAATAAAAGTTTCTCTTCCACCTCTCCCTCCTGTTACAGAAACCTATGCAGTCCCATAACACTCCTGGATTTCTGAACACTAATTCAAGTCTCATACATATTCCTGCACTTTCAGCTGTCCAGCTCTCAAATTACTTCCCTATCTCCAATTCTATCTCACTTCATGAGATTAAAACCTACTTTTTTCATCAAATCCTCTGACCAACTATCCTAATACATTTTCCTGCAGTTGGTTGTAAAATTTTGATTGATTGCACTGTTGTGAAGTACCTTGGGATGATTCTCTCTATAGCAAAGACACTATATAAATGCAAATCATTTTCCCACATTAGAAGGCACCAATTGTTGACATATTTTTGCTCTCCTGCCAATTTAGAGTGACACTGCATTTCCATGTTGCTAACCGCACCATCTAGTGGCCTGGATGACATTCAGCAAACACAAAATGCATTCTTTTCTGTAAGAGAGATAATGGGAACTGCAGATGCTGGAGATTCCAAGATAATAAAATGTGAGGCTGGATGAACACAGCAGGCCAAGCAGCATCTCAGGAGCACATAAGCTGACGTTTCGGGCCTAGACCCTTCATCAGAGAGGGGGATGGGGGGAGGGAACTGGAATAAATAGGGAGAGAGGGGGAGGCGGACCGAAGATGGAGAGTAAAGAAGATAGGTGGAGAGGGTGTAGGTGGGGAGGTAGGGAGGGGATAGGTCAGTCCAGGGAAGACGGACAGGTCAAGGAGGTGGGATGAGGTTAGTAGGTGGCTGGGGGTGCGGCTTGGGGTGGGAGGAAGGGATGGGTGAGAGGAAGAACCGGTTAGGGAGGCAGAGACAGGTTGGACTGGTTTTGGGATGCAGTGGGTGGGGGGGAAGAGCTGGGCTGGTTGTGTGGTGCAGTGGGGGGAGGGGATGAACTGGGCTGGTTTAGGGATGCAGTGGGGGAAGGGGAGATTTTGAAACTGGTGAAGTCCACATTGATACCATATGGCTGCAGGGTTCCCAGGCGGAATATGAGTTGCTGTTCCTGCAACCTTCGGGTGGCATCATTGTGGCAGTGCAGGAGGCCCATGATGGACATGTCATCAAGAGAATGGGCGGGGGAGTGGAAATGGTTTGCGACTGGGAGGTGCAGTTGTTTGTTGCGAACTGAGCGGAGGTGTTCTGCAAAGCGGTCCCCAAGCCTCCGCTTGGTTTCCCCTTGGTTTCTTTTCTGTAAACTGACTTTGTCAGAGGTACAAAAGTTATAACATGGGAGGAGACCATTCAGCCCGAGTATGTGCCAGCTTTCTGCAGGACCATCTTAGGAGGCAATTTTTTTTGTCCAATTTGTCACTGAAGCTATAGCTGAAGTCTGATTGCTCCAGCATTTCTCTTTTGCTAACATCTCTCAAAATGCTTTGGTGTAAAAGAATCTGGCACCATGTGATGGCTGCAAGTAGTCTCACCTTGAGTGAGGTGGTATGGGTCTTGTGATACCCCAGAAACCTGAGCCGAAAAAGCAAGGTGACATTTGAAAGTGAAAGTCGTTATGATCACAGAGAATCACACGGCAGTAATCCAGTCTAATGTTCTGTGGACAGGGGTTCGAATCCCTCGGTGGCAGATGGTGAAGTTCAAATTTTGTTTTAAATAAAAAATGGTCTTGTCGTTATTGTCAAAAAATCTCTCATATTTCACAAATGAGAGACAACTGCCATCCTTACCTGGTTTGGTCTATATGTGACTCCAGGCCCACAATGAGAGTGGCTTCTAAATACCTTCTGAAATGGCCCTAGTAAGTCACTTAGTTCAAGAAAATATAGGGATGGGCAGTAAATACTGGCCCAGCCAGGGACACTCATATCCATAAATAAATAAAATCCCCCATATACACACTTCACCAATTTTAAAAACAAAAACTGGTGAAATGAGAATAGCAGTTCAATTTATTTTGCAGATATTGAATGAAGCAATGCCCTACCTTATATTTCAACTTTACACATTATTCTCTTTGGAACACAGAAACAGGAGAACGCCATTCAGCCCCATGTTCTACCATTCAATGATTTCACGACTGATCAGCAGCCCAACATGGTTGCCGTTGGCTCACGTTTCTTAGTACAGTTACTTGAACAAAAGAACTCTCTCAAATTCAAAAGTAACAACTGATCCAGCATTCACTGCTGTTTGTGGAACAGAGTTCCAAATCTCTACCATCCTGTGTGTATAGAAATGCTTCCTGACATCTTGCTTGAATGGTCTGGCCCTAACCTTATCGCAGATTATACCCCCACGTCCAGAATCCCTAATCAGTGGGAATAGTTTGCCCATATCTACCCTGTCTTTTCCTGTTAAAATCTTTGTAATCATGCAAATTACCAACACCTATGTGGGCCCCATTAGAAGCATAAATGCACTTTTCTAAGATAAATATAGACTGTCAGATTATGTATCACTTCCTTTTTCTCTAGTGCAGAAGGCCAGGAGTTTATTACTGGTGCAAAACCCCAGATCCCAAAGGCCGGAGATGATCAGCCAAAGGATTCCCAACTAGTTGGTAAGGGTTAATTGGAGGAGCCATGCCATGTGATCCATTACTTGTATGTTGACAAAGAACATTACTAATTGTGTGATTCAGAACCATCAGCCAACACATGCATATGCACTGGAGGTTAATGCTTTGCAAACCCCATTTCCCCAGTGTGGTTTGGTTTTTGGCAGGCTGGAGTTGACTTAATGAACTTAATTTTAATATGAATTGAAATCTTTTCACAGTCAAGTTGGAATCTTAGAATATGGCTAACAACTAATAGAGTTAAACAGAGGACTCTCAGTCTGGTAACATGGGCTGGAGCTCCAGACTCCTCCTCCTCCGTGTGAGGATTAATTACAGATCTCATTATCACTGGCTAAAAAGGGCAGCCTTACCAATCGTCAATGTTGTGGAGACAGAGGAGTGGGGACTGGTAGACTTGGAATAACCTCTCTCAACAGCAAGACATTGAATTGTGACCATCAGCAGACAGAGGAAGGCAAGCCATAGAAATGTTTTGGGTATTGTTTATCATGAAAGACAGCAGAAAGGAACAACATGCTCTGCAAACCCTTAAACAAAAAGGAGCAAATAAGCCTTCACACAGAGGAACTCGTAGGGGGTTCTGGATTCCTCAGGTTGGCCACCATCTTGGCCAGCATGCGGTTGCACAGAGCTGCATATGGATTCATGAGGGTCACTTGGTGCTTGGCAAATCTGTTGCCTAGATCCGCAGCTTGTCTGAAGTCCTGCAGAGCCTCTTGGTCCTGTCCGCAGAGTCGGTAAAGAAGTCCTCGCTGAACAAAAGCCAGACTGGCTGTCCGTCCTATTCCTCCACTGAGCTCGACTGCTTTGTTCAGATCACTCATAGCCCCTAGGATGGACAAGATTATTTGTTAGTGAACCAAGTGCCTCTTGATTCAATATACAGAAGGTCAACTCACAGAACCAGGATAATAGAAATCAGAGTAGGCTATTTGACCCTTTCACTCCTTTCTACCTATCCATCAAGGTTACGGCAGATCAGAAAGTCTCAACAAACTATATCTTTCCACATGATTCTCATTTCCTCAAATTCCTCTGTACCTGAAACCTATCAGCTAAACATCCAGAACTTGTGAGAGATGAACTTTCTTCTGACCAGGCCTCTCTGGTCAAGCCCTTATCCTGAAACTGCGTTGAGTTCTAGATTTCCCAACCGGGAAAAACACTTTCTCATACTCTACCATATGCCCTTCCTGAGGTAAGGAGGCCAAATTTCCACAGCACACTCCAGGTTTGGTCTAACCAATACCAATAGGAAGACTTCTTCACTATGATAATCCAATCTTGGTAACAGAGGCTGTCACCACTCTGTTTCATAACTGCTTGACTGGAAACAAACCCAGATTTTCAGGCACAGCTCAGTAATTCCCTTTGCTGGCGTGGGGTAGGGGGAGAGAACAGGGGAGTGGAGTGGGAGTAGGTGTAGGTGGGACTGTGAATTAATAGTGGAAATGCCACATCCTAACCAATACATCAAAAAAGCTAGACAGAAGATTTATATTCCATGTATTTCACTCCCTTTCCTTCTCGACAGTATGAATATATGCTTTGTCAATGCTATATCTCTAAAGCATACAGCAAAACACCATTTGGCCCCTCAAAAGTGCTCTGCCACTCAACTAGATCATGGCTGATCTTGCAATTCAATACCTATTTTACACACATATCCCTCAATGTCACTATCTAGAAATCTATTGATTTCTGCTTTGAATATGTTCAAAAGGTTGTACTTCTGCAGTCCTCTAGACTAGGCAGTTCAAAAAAAAATACACACCGAGTGAAGAAATTCTTCAACTCACTCTGACATGCCCCTCATTTGGAGGCTGGGCCCCCCGCCCCGCTTTAATACTACACTCCAGTTAGTCATGGGGAACACCTTTCTGGCAAGGCCTTGTTCAGCCTTTTAAGGACATTGTATGCTTCAATTACATTTCAAGGGTGTCATATAAAACTGGTGGGCATCGAAATTAAAGTCAAAGGAATTTTATACACTAGAGTTTAGGGGCAGCACGGTGGCTCAGTGGTTAGCACTGCAGCCTCACAGCACCAGGGACCTGGGTTCAATTCCAGCCTCAGGCGACTGTCTGTGTGGAGTTTGCACATTCTCCCCGTGACTGTGTGGGTTTCCTCCGGGTGCTCTGGTTTCCTCCCACAGCCCAAAGATGTGCAGGCTAGGTGGATTGGCCATGCTAAATTGCCCATAGTGCCGGGGTGGGTTTGGCAGGGGAATGGGTCTGAGTGGGGTGCTCTTCGCAGGGACAGTGTGGACTTGTTGGACCGAATGGCCTGTTTCCATACTGAAGGGATTATATGAAATTGCCCTGAGACATTCCTCATTTAAGGAAGTGGGGAATTATGTTGAGCTCCTATTTCCAGCCACTGGAGGGCAGTTTTAACTGAGAGGAAAGATACTATCACAGCTGCAATGTTCTCAGTCTGTTTTGGCTGCTGATTCGCATTGTTGTGATTACTTAATGAATAGAAATTGGACGCAAGTATCACTTTTAACAGATTTAGTTTCTACAACTTGGATAACATAGTAACAGAGCACGTGGAAATATTATTCTACCCATGCAGATCCAATCTCCACACACATCCCTTTCCCCTGTCCAGCTTCAACTCTGTCCATCTATAAAATTGTTAATGTCTTCCATCATTTTATCTGTCATTAAACCTGTCATCCCACACATTAATTATCCTATTGCCATCTATTATCCATAAATCCACTGCCCACTAGGCCATCATACCCCACAGTCTCACACAGCTCTTTATAACCGATTCACTCTTGCCACTCGTCCATCCATATAACCCATCCAACCGTGCATTCTCCTGTTCTGCTTCGATCATCCATTCCCCATCATCACAGACAAAACAGTCACCTACAGGTACAAATGGCCAAAGGTAAGCTCCCACCTGACAAAAAAAGTTGAATCCCATCCCACAAGCTCCATGCTAACCCTAGGCCGTTACCTGTTGCGTCACCCATCAGCCGCAGACTCTGTGCTCGGTTGTTGTAGCCTGATGCTCGCTCAGGGATAATCGCTATGGCCCGAGTGAATACCTCCACAGATGCATCCACATTCCCAGATTCTGCCAGGGAAACTCCCTGCAGTTCCAACTCTTTAGTCTGTTGCACTAGAACTGGATCAAACTTGCTATCTAAATATAACACCAAGAAGGGTTACACAGATAATCAAAGTTCCAAAAATAAGCTTACACCCCCCCTGTTTAACTCTGGTCATCCGCTCACTGCACAGGGGGCATGAGAGCAGTAGCTTGGGTGCTAAAATAGTGGAGAGCTGGTTTCCTATGTACTGAAAGTTTCTGGGGTGCAGATCTCTTTCTACCATCTATGCCTTGATTTTAGAATTCTCATCCTTGAAATCAAGTCACTCAAAAGCCTCTTTTCCATCTTGAAAGTCCTCCGATTTCTGCAGTCCTCAAGTTGTGGCCTTGTGAGCTTTTCTAACACTAGTTTTCTACAAATGATATCCATACCTTCAGCTGACTAGCCCCTAAGGTTAGAATCCCATAACTTTTCATCGCTGTGTTTACATTCCCCTGTTGAAGCAGTTTGGACTATTTTATGTTTAAAGGTGCATATAAATGTAAACTGTTGCAGGGTGCTGACTTGCTGAGGTAAGGACTTTGTGCAATGGGGTTCCTAAAGTGTGCCATCTAACTAGAAAACAGGATCTACAGGCTCTTTGTGGGGTACAACTCTGAATAGGATCAACTTTGTTGGTTATATGTTCCTCACATATGCATCCCCAAGGCATTGGCCGTTGTTGGGATAGAGGTTCCCAGGGCTGTCAATCAGATACTTACTGGGATGGAAGCTCCTGGGAGCTGACCCTCACTGCGTTCACAATCCACAGGCAAATATCACATGCTCAACTTTGCTTTACAGAGTCCAGTGAACATGGGTCTCCGTCAAACCCAGAGAATGAATGCCACTGCAAAACCTGATCTTGTTCTCACCACAACATCTACAGACAAAACTAGTTTTCTAAAGGGTAACGTAATGGTCTTCAGTGAAAATAAACAACTGAAATAGTCAAATACTCACCATCATCAGTTAGCTCGACCTCTGCTTCCAACCGAAGATTGTTACCAAAAGGATTGTTGGGGTTGAAAATGGCCTGGAGCACAGCTTGGTCACTGAAGGTAGACATTTCCTACAGTTGATGTGAAAATTTCTTGCAAAAAGGTATAGCTTGTTTGAAACGGATTCCTATGTCTGACCTTGTGGGGTGGACTTCTGACTTCACTCCAGCCAATGGGACTATGGGGCGGAGACCAATGCTCAGAGCACTGACCTGCGCACTGTTGTAAACAGCAATGACATCAATCACAGAATATCTGGCAACACAGGGTTTGCAGAAACCAAAGTTAATCCCAAAGGCACCAATCAGCAGACCTTCAGTCACAGCCCTACTCTTAACCAATTCCAGGACCCCCTTCCTGAAATAGTCCTTATTGTTCAGTATCCAGCAAATGAACAATGGTTACTTAGCAAAGTAATAAAAGGCTCAAACTTATTCCCTTGCTAAGACAAAATCTTACAGGAAAATTTAAGTACTGAAATTAAACTTACTTCGTATCAACACTGAACACATTGAGAGAATTGTGTACTAACTGCACTTGCTGCCTTGACTCAGTGGCAAGTCTCTTTCATGTTTGCCCAGGGTGAAACATGACCTACACAAACTCCAATGAAGTGTAAAGCAAGTGCTGTGCTGGCAGAGGCAGCAAATTTCATGTGACTTCAACTGATGGCCGTTTTGTTTTTGAATGTCGAAGTTCACATTGAAAGGCATTAGAAGTTATTTTAGTGAGTTCAACATTTCACCCTGATCCAACATCACTGAAAATATGTTAATTGGTCATTAATCTCACCATTGTATGTGGAATCTTACTGTATGCAATTAGACTGCTGGGCTTTCAACATGGAGCACACTGCAATCACAAGGAGCAATTACTCTCTTTCGCTGATCTAGTGCCCATGTAAAAACACAATTCCACTTTACTGGGAAAATGAAACAAAACTGTTCTCAACACTCAAGTCCGTTAAATCTTCAATCTTTCCTAGATACTTGCGTCATAGCAGTTATCTTTCATTTTGGAGCATAAAAGTATTACATTCCATTCAGGAATGTTCACTGTGAAGGTTTACTGGCATTAAGTAAGGGCATTTTACTTTCAGGAAGTGACCCAACCTAGCCCTTGATGGGAAATAAAACGTACCCTTTAGCACTTAGTCAAAGACTAAAGTTGCACAGTACCTTCTGCTGGTGCCGAGAGGCTTTTTTTTGGTACTGAACATACTGCACATTTGCACGAGTGTGTGAGAAGAGTAACTTAAGTGCTGACACAGAGACACAGTGGTTTCCTACATACTGAAACTTGCTGGGGTGTAGGTCTCTTACCACTCTCTATGCCTCAATTTTAAAATTCTCATCCTTGATTTCAAATCACTCAAAGGCCTCTACTCCATCATGACTGCCCTCAGAATCCTGCAGCAGTCGTCCAGCATGATGTATTGCACACTTCCAAGATTAATACAAGGTCGCTTCCAATATTTATATTTTATTGCCCTTTATCTTCTATGTTTTTTACAGAAAAGAGGAGAAAAATGACAACTCGCTCCCAAAATTCATCTTGGGAACTGTCACAAACTAGGTAAGTAGTGAGGGCATTCCAAGATTTATTTTTAAGTTTCTTTTCAGTAGGTCATGCTGCAATTTTTTTCTTCCGATCTGGATCCTACTACTTTTAAACTGTAACATTTGCAATAAAGGAGTACCCATTATCGAACCCTATAGTGCATCCACTGGTATAGAACAGTTTACTGACACATACAAATGCAGCATCCCAATGACTTGCATTCAGAACCAGACAAAAAGACAGGTCAAGGATCTGAGATTCTTATCTGTGGTTAAGTTGCCTCCTCTAAATACAAGCACAACCTGAGCTACAACAACAGGATTCAGTTGCTCTGGAGATATTAGTCAAAACATTAAGAGCACTGCAGTGTTATGTCCCAGAACAACAACCCTCCTCATGCTCTCAAATGAAGACCATTGATTTAGTTAAGGTGGATACGCATTTTTAGCCCCAGGTGATCCATCCCAAAGTGTGCGGCAGAAGTGGTACGAGAAAAACAATTAAAGAAAACCCAAACCCACACGAAATACACAAAATATATTTAAGTGTATCCAAGGATAAACTGGACATGTTTATTAATTAAACTATCACTTAAATAAAAAAAGTGCATAGAAAATGACGCTTAGAAACATTTTTACAACTATGTACAATTTTTTTTACATTCATTCTTTAGCATAGCTTTCAGTTTTGCTGAATTAAAATTACCTTCATTACCATGATATGGTTTAACACTGATGCACTAACCAGATTGTTAATAATGTTTTGCAAGAGCAATGTAAAAAATAACAATTTACAGGAACACAAAAAGACTGAAAAAAATAATTAAAAAAGGTTTACAAATTACCTTGTCATGAATAAAAATAAAACAAATTTCTCACGAAAGGTTTCTCAGACCTGGAACATTTTACATCTACTACTTCGTGTATTCATCTCAAAAGAGACATAAAAATATATTCACATTAACGGAAAACACACATATAAATATAATTCCGTTCTGGTGGGATATGGGAGAGAAAAGGCAAGCGTCCTAGTCACAGAGAACAGGGATGTACAGACACAATGTATACCCTAATTTTTAAAAAATAATTTAAAATGTATATTCCCCCTCCCGCCCCATCTAGTAGTTATATAGTCAGCTGTCTATTCTTTAGACAATAAAAAGAATAGTGTTTAAATATTTAAAAAAATCTTGGGAAAGTATTACTGAAGCATTATGTTCTCTTAAAAACAATTGAAACTGTAGATTCTGCATTCCCCCTCACTGTTATTACTTTCTGAACTAGGACCCATATGTACTTTCAAACTATCAAGACATGATGGTTTTACATGATCTCTACAGATTTACCGTAAACATCGTATTGCTTTGAAATGGATGCTAAATAGACAAGGTGAGAACCAGCCCTTCAAATTAACCCGCTTTTTTTTCCAGATGGGATTGTGTATCTCATTGAACAAACTTTATGGTGTATTACTCACTTAAAAAAATTTCGAGTAAGAAGTTGAGTCATTAGAAAAAGATACATTCATTGTAAAACCGCTGTGTCCTACTGTATTGGATTGCAAAGGGGACAATGTTAAACAACTTTATTTTTTAAAAAAATACTAAAGTCCCTCCTTGCCTGGCCTTCTTGGGTTTGAGCCTGAATTATTCCAAGTGATTAGCTTGTAACCTTCCACTCTACATGAGGACACACATTTCATCAGTTCCAACCCTGTTACAGGATAGGATAATGAAGTGCTCCAGCAGGAGAATGAAACAAAAAACAAGGTTTACAGAGGACAAAATACCAGAAAACCTCTGTAAATATTTCTATGGATTGCTAATGACAATCATGGAGGCACTTCTAGCCTTGACTATTCTGCAATCCAAGAGACCGAGCTCAAACTCATTTCTGCAATCGTGGTATGCCAGTTCTGAGGCAACTGCTTTACAAGGACACTAAATGTATAGAATGAACCTTATGAAATGGTGCAAAAGGACAACAGCAGTGTTAAAAATAGATTTTTTTAAAACTTTGGTGTTTAAAATGAAGATCAAGCCTCGTGGATGCCGCTCAGAAGAATGCGCCTGATGTTAATGCAGCTAGTTCTGACAGATCACGTCATGGGGAAGGAATAAGAAATTTAAGTTGTTACAGAAGTACTTCTTGCCAAAAGCTAATCCTTCAAATGGCATGGATGTCCCAGAAATAAGTACATCTGCCACTGCATGAGCACTGCCTCTACCACCCACAAAAACTATAGAGGTATGGAAGTTGCATGGATCTAAGTGGCTCTTCATTCATATGGGATAAATCTACAAGATGCTTGCAGCATCCAATACCAAGCCTCCTTGTCGAACTCAGTCCAGCACATGGAGTGAGCAATGTGTGGGGTATTAGCTATTTATTCAGCGGCACCCCAAACTACAGATAGCTGCACAGAGTACACAGTCAACAAAAAGACCCCAAATTAAATAAATAAATCATAATAAAAAAATATATATGCACTATGGCAGTATTTTCAATTGTTAATTGGCAGGTTTTTAAACTTCAGCTAAGTTGTCTACAAATCTCAATTTTAAAAAAAATAACCTGGCACTTAATTATACACACTGTATGGCATGGGTTATAAAGGTTTTTAAAAAGTTAAACTGTCAACACAAAGGAACTCATGGCAGTATTTTGCTCAAGGTTCGAACAGCCTTACTGACAAAAAAAAGCAGCGACATCTGTAAACAAAAGCGAACAAGCAACTAACCATTTCTTCGGATTTGCCACACATCCCCATTCTAACCTCCCATGTCCAATCGAGTCTTTAGGGGTGACTAAAAGTATTTGAAGCTGTAAAAATACAAAGGATTTCGTCAATGGCATAGAAACATGGGGAGCCAAGTTCCTCTCAGCAGATTACCTGCTTTTCCACTTTCACACCTCTCTCAGAGGGGACAGTGAGATGGAAAAACACATGTTACCGGATTTAAGAACTGTGAATGCCACATTACCAGCCAATCTGAAGCCTGGTTGTTAGTGTACTGACAGTACAATTCTATAATTTGGGAACAAAAGGGAGAGTTAAAACTGACAAAACATTCAAATAAGGGTGTCAAAAGACAATGGTATCTCCTGTTCATATGCCTCTGCTGCCGTGGTTTGATGGCTACACAACTATTGTGTCTCTTGGCTCTGAATTAAAAATGGTGGTTGGCGAGGAGGCATGGCCTGCAAGAAATGCAATGATTCAATCACTCCCATGAATCAAGACTTTGGTACACGTACTCAGGCTGCCACCATCTGGTTCACTGTGTTATCATTTGTTTCTTTCTACCTGTTCAAAAAACAAACTCTCCCTCCTTCCATTCTAACTTTTTAAAAAATACAACTATATTCAAATGTCCTATATGTTCAAGGGCTTCAAACAAATATAAATGACACTGTTTATTAAAAATCTCTGCTGGGGTTATAGACAGTGAAAGTTAAGGAAGAACACCTATAATAATCTTTGTACAATGTCATAACTCATTACCCACAGTCACTAGAAATCCACTCTGGATAAAAAGTACTATTTAAAATCTTTGCAAATTCCTATCAAGTTCAAGACACTTACTTCCCATTGGTGGGAACATGAGGATCAGTAAAAAAAATTCACGCAAGCCCAAACCCTGCTTCAGAATTAATACAGTAATAGCATTTAATTTAGTAACACAGACAGGGTTTTGGTATAAGTTTGATGAGGGACAAGCCACAGAGCTGCGACTCTGGAATCCATCACATTAAAACTACACTAGAAAAACACTGCATTCAAAAAGCATGCCAAAGACCCCTTGCAACAATAACCCAATAAACCATCACACCCCAAATGTGTAGTGCTTTACCTAAGCTTTGGGCAACTAAAGGTTTATAAGTGTATTCAGAAGTTCACATGATTCCATTCATTGTCTGCACATTTATTCAACTTGTTCAAAATTTCTAGCCTTCTCAACAAATTCAAAGGGTTTTTTTTGTTCTTTCATAGGATTTGGGTGCCATCAGAAAAGCCAACATTAGTTGTCCATCCATAAAAGCTGTCACGGTGGCGGTGAGTTGCTTTCTTGAACTGTTTACAATCTTTCTGATACAGGATATACCCACAGTTCTGTTATGACTGGAATCTGAGAGAAGAATCAAAGAATACTGGATGCCAATACAAAGGACAAAGGCAAATCCATTACAGTGTGAACACGCCACAGGAGTGCTCTCTGATCACTGAGAGCAGAGTGGTGGTTGAACCAGAGTGTGACCACAATTCAGGCCATAAGCCAGGCTGAAGACAACACAAGCTGGTACAGGAACTGAACCCACACAAGTGGCATCCCTTTGCATTTGCAAATGAGCCGCCTAGCCAACTGAGCTAACCACCCCCACACATGACACTCAACTGTTCATCCAATTCTTTGAATACTATGTATCTTTGGGTAGAACTAAGGGCATTGAAGGCAATTCTTAAGCCCCAGGTAACTAAAGGCTATTAAAGATCAACAATACTGCTTTAAAAACCTTTTTCTAAGCCACATAATTATAAGTGACTTGAAAAAAACTACAGGTCACTGGACGTTTAAATTCTTGTTGAACTGTAAACTGATGCTTCATATATTCCTTCAACTAGTGATGAAAAAAAAAACTTATGAACAAAATGGTAACAAAAACTGGCAATCAAATCGTTGCCCCTTTTCTGAAATGCCCTGCAATGAAGTAGAGGGGTGCACCAGGAAACACAAACCAAATTGCCCACTGCTAGTCACGGTTCTTTCAATTATGGACTTTTGGTAACACATACTAACTAAAAAAAAAACCAAGTTCATCTTAGCTTGGTATTGTGTCAAACCAACCAGCAGTCATTTATACAGCATTTCAGATTCTGTCTTCACGGCTGTCAGTGCATAAAGAATGGTTCCCCCACCACACCCGCATCCTCCCCACACCCCCCACCCATCCCCCAACCCCTTCCAGTAGAACCCCCATTACCTGAACATTAACACCACAATCAGAAGGCTTGTCTTCCTTGTGCTGTAAATATGCTGCCCTGGCAATTCCACCACAAACTTGGTGAAGTGCAATGTCGTTCTTAGGTAAACACTGCTTTCTTACATAAGAGGTTAATACCTCCCTACGAGCAAAGGTGCCCTCAAGAAACAAGCTCCTATCATAGCAGCAAGGAACATGGTCCCAAAAGGCTGGCGGCGGATGGATGTCATTAAGCAGCAGTAACTGAGTGAAGGCAAATGAAACAAGAAGAAAAATCACCAACCCAACTTTTGTCCAGAGGTATAAATGAAGAGAAATAGTGGACAACAAATACCACATCAGGGAAAAATTATCCTGAAACAGTTTTCCATCCATCAGTCCATCTAGCTGTCAATTGCTGCTTAAAGGGGCACCACTTTGCCAACAAAGGAGGTAGGAACGAAAGTGGAAGGAGGGTTGGGTATGTGACATCTATTTTTTAAAATGAAGACAGTGCCCCTTTAAGAAAACAACTTCCTGATCAGACAAACTGAACTTTTTTCTTTTAGGAAATTCAACAGAGTTTGGATAACAGGGCTCACATCTATAATCTGGATAATTGAATACACAGGATACAACTAATAATCTGGACAACGGGACACATGGAAATACGACTGTAGTCTGAATAACAATATACTGCTGTAGTCAGTACAAATACATTAGGTTTAGCGTCAATCTCAATAGCGCACAGTGCAAAACATTAAGGGATCAAGATCTTCAAACATTAAGTCACTGTGATAAACCCACTTGAGATGCATTCATTTGGTCAAAAATGCCTGTCTTCCAGGAGCCAGTTATGGTAGCATTTCAGCATTGAAACAGAAATTATTTCCTGACTCTCAAAATAAACATTTTTTTAAAACTAAAAGACTATCACAACCATTATGGTGGTTATGCAATATTTTAGCACATTTCCCCAACACTACAATGCAGTACAGCTGTTAAGTGGTGGGGGTGCAGAAAAAAAGAAACCAGATGACTAACACACTAGGTGACATTTACCTGTTAATTTAGTGGAGGTATTTAATACCTGCATTAATAAGTGAATTAAGAAACATCAGAAGCGTATGTTAAGCATTCGTATGCCAGTACATCCACAACGATATGCTGGTTTTCAATTCTGAAATTCACTCATGGCCGGGCTTGAAACATTTGCAATTCCCTACACAACAAACAGTCCTCAGGAGTAGACACACTGACAGGATGATTAAATCAAGAATGTCAACATGAATTTATATGTATGGATGCATGTTCAAGGTTACTTTACCTACTCTTCCAATATGAATCTACCTTGAAGAATTTCAAACATTTTAGAAATGTGTTAATTTGTTGGACAAAAGTGTTCAAATGAAGTGTTAAAGTTATCATGCAGGATAATGACATGGTTGGAAAGAGCAGTGGTCAGGTGATACCAAGCGTGAGTTTTAGAAGTCTATTGATTGTAAGTGGAAAGGAAGATCAAGATGCTTTATCTTTTAATTTTCCCATGTTCTCTTAAACAGGAACAACCATGACATGATAGTCATAAATCTGGATCACTCCACTCCACCCAATGATTAAAAGCTCCCATCAGTGGAAGGGTCTTTTTTTTTGTTTCTCCCCTGACCCCCATCAAATGTCAAGAAATGGGTGCTAACAGAAGTTTAGAGTTTAATTAACTTATCAGTGGTGCTACCGCACCACTAGTGCATTTCAAACAAGTGGTGTGAACGTCAATACTCGTGTGTAACTAGCAAGACGACTTCAGGGGTTCAGAGGTGGGCATATATCAGCAGGCTTTTCCAGCATTAATGAGGTCAGCATGAAGTTTCTATGTACCCTGTTCCTGTTTCCTTTTCCTGTATCTTCCAAATCATTTTCTTAATTTCTTCTCTGAATAGCCAGTTCATCATTAAGTGCAGTGCTACTTTGAAGCAACTTGGAAAAAAAACTTAAAACTAAAATCCAAAGAAACATGAGGCAGAATGCTTACCTAGTTAGTGTTAATTCTATGCTCTGCCACTCAAGTTCCAAAAATTCACAAAGCTTTAAACTTAAACATGCGACAACTGCCTCCTGGAAAGGGGTGGGAACTTGCTAGATTGAAGTGATTTTATGGGATTACAGGCGTTATGCAGTGTTGTATGGGTACAAATATGGTTCACTTCATTTCACTGCCATCTCGCAGTAGCTCCGCGTTGAGAAGCTGCTGTCATTGGAAGAAAAGAATTTGAAGAATACGTTGGTTTCACATTTTAAAATTATTAAAGCAAATTGCTCCCAGGGGAGAAACTGCAAAACACAAGGATCAAAACTGCTCTCACCCAGTACTGCCCCTGCCTTTTCCACTGCACAGCTGTTAAAGATATTAATTTTCCTCACATGCCATCTTTACCTTTCTTCTACAAGAGAGGAGATTCTGCTCAAGTGACATAGCTAATTCAGGGTGAATTTCAGTTTTTGTTGTTGCCTTGGTACATAATTGATTGGGAAGCGGGTAGCACTCATTATTTCACTCAGTTCCATATATGGTACAGGATGTTTTAAGGATGGAAATGGAGCTGTAGTCAATTAGTACTCTGCCATGCAGATCTGAAAGTGATCAGCAGTCAACACTGTTTAGCAATGCATTTTTACCAAGTATGCACTAATACCATGAGCTCCATGAATTCATTTGAATGGCATTTTTTTGCCATTTATTATTTGGCATGAGCCCCACCTATACTACAACCACTCTTTGACCTTGGTGTTCAAAATCTTTTTTTCTACAAGATTTTCACAATGCAGATTGCAAAGCAACTTCACCATTTCCATCCAAGGGCTTTTCTTTCCGAGATCCCATAAAATCATTACAATCACCTCAAGAGGGTGTTTTTTACCCCCACCAGTTAATTTATTTTTTCCTCAGTTCAGGAACTTCCTGCATTTCTTTGCTCCACAGTTACAAGGCAGTTTGTTGCTGGCATCTTCAATCGGGAACTTGTAATCGTATGTAAGTTCTTCACCACGGTAGATCTTTCGCACAGCAAAGATGACTATGTGTTTCTGCCCATCCACATTTATCACCCGTGAGTAGCAGTTGGGTTCACAGGAGTGGTTGATGAAACGTGCTGCATTTCCGTGCATCGTGGCATCCACAACTTCATAATCATCAATACGGAACATGTAACAACCGATCCCCTATTAGTACAAAAAGAGTAGAAAAAAAATTAATAAATTACCATTAGTGTATCTTCTTTAAAATACCAAACTCTTGCTGGGGTACAGTCCTTAGGACCCAGTAGCCCTTGATTATCTTGCCCAAGTTTGCCCAGATAATGAGTACCAATAGGGCACGTGACCAAAAGAAGCACCACAGCCAATTTTGGCAGTTTTTAATGTTCAAACGGTTCATTTTCCAGTTTGGCCTGCAGCAGGAGCCCTGACAGTTATAGATCAAGGATAGTGAAACTGGCTAGCATCTCATTGTTGCTTCAACCAAGGATCTGTATTGGATGCAGTAAGACACAGCTTTAATCTTATTGATGCACTGGGAAGTCAAATTCATTAAAACAAAGATGCAGATACACCAGAGAAGGTGCAGAAAAGATACACAAGAATGCTATCGGAATCGATGGATGTAACCAATCAGCAGAAAGTCAACAGGCTGGAGCCTCACAGGCAGAAAACCGATTAGGCCTTTGGAAAATGCATATTCCTCTGGTACTACGCTGTTAGGTTAGGACTCTCTTCTCCAGAAAGGCAGAGCTGGAGAAGCTGGACGGGGAGGGAGAGTTGGAGGGGTGGGGGGAGGGAGAGTTGGAGGGGTGGGGGGGAGGGGGAGTTGGAGGGGGGGGGGAGGGGGAGTTGGAGGGGTGGGGGCAGGGGGAGTTGGAGGGGTGGGGGGAGGGGGGTTGTGGTGGTGGCGGTGCTGTGTTAATGTGGAGAGTGAACACAAGAAAATACAAAAAAAAGGAGAATCTATGCGCTCACATGGCACAGGAAGACCCCCCAATTGGAAATAATTAAGAATACAATAAGGGAGACAGAAACATTTCCACTAGTGGGGAACCCAGAATCAGGAGCTATAAGCAAATCGCTCTCATTAACAAATCCAATTGGGAATTCAAGGGAGATCTCTTCGCTGAAAGTATCTCTAATGTATTATAGCTGTATTATTAACTCAGAAACCCAGACAATGTTCTGGGAACCTGGGTTCAAATCCTGCCATGGCCGAATTTGAATTTAATAAATATCTGGAATTAAGAATCTAATGATGACTTGTGAATCCATTATCAATTGTCAGAAAAACCCATCTGGTTCACTAATGTCCTGCCATTGGAAGAAAACAGCTATCCTTACCTGGTTTGGCCTACATGTGTGACTCCAGACCCACAGCTATGTGGTTGACTCTTAACTGCCCTATGGGCAATTAGGAGTGGGCATTAAATGTTGCCTAGCCATTCATCCCACAAATGAATAAAGCAATAGATACACAGAACACATAGCTAGGTAAACAGAATTAAAAAAGGGAGAAACTAGATTATGCTGGTAGAGTCAAATGAAGAGTGGTGGGAAGGTTCTTTGTAACGCAACAGAGAGTTCAATCTGGATAAATGCGAGGTAGTGTGTTTTGGCACAAAAAAGACAAGAGTAGGGCTTCTACAATTAATGGTAGAACAGAGGTACCTCGGGTGCAAGTACATGATTCTGCAACGTTTATGCCACATACAGACAGAATGGTTAAAAAGGCGTCTGGCACACTTGCCTTTATTGCTCAGTCCTTTGAGTACAGGAATTGGGACATGATGTTGAGTTTGTACAGGTCATTGGTGAGGCCTCTTCTGGAATATAGTGTCCAGTTCTAGTTGCCGTGTTATAGGAAGGATATTATCAAGCTGCGAGTTCAGAAGAGATTTACCAGGATTTTGCTAGGTATGGAACATTGGAATGTGAGTTTGCTCGCTGAGCTGGAAGGTTAGTTTTCAGACGTTTCGTCACCGTTCTAGGTAACATCATCAGTGAGCCTCCGACGAATCGCTGGTGTTATGTCCCGCTTTCTATTTATCTGGTTAGGTTTCCTTGGGTTGGTGATGTCATTTCCTGTTCTTTTTCTCAGGGGATAGTAGATTGATTTGGACCCAATGAGTTTGTTGGAGTTCCAGTTGGAATACCATGCTTCTAGGAATTCTCATGCGTGTCTCTGTTTGGCTTGTCCTAGAATGGATGTGTTGTCCCAATGAAAGTGGTGTCCTTCCTCACCTGTATGTAAGGATACAAGTGATAGTGGGTCATGTCGTTTTGTGGCTAGTTGATGTTCATGTATTCTGGTGGCTAGCTTTCTGCCAGAATACATGAACATCAACTAGCCACAAAACGACATGACCCACTATCACTCGTATCCTTACATACAGATGAGGAAGGACACCACTTTGATTGGGACAACACATCCATCCTAGGACAAGCCAAACAGAGACACGCATGAGAATTCCTAGAAGCATGGCATTCCAACCGGAACTCCATCAACAAACTCATTGGGTCCAAATCAATCTACTATCCCCTGAGAAAAAGAACAGGAAATGACATCACCAACCCAAGGAAACCTAACCAGATAAATAGAAAGCAGGACATAACACCAGCGCTTCGTCGGAGGCTCACTGATGATGTTACCTAGAATGGCGACGAAATGTCTGAAAACTAACCTTCCAGCTCAGCGAGCAAACTCACATCCAGAACCTCAACCTGAGCTACAAATCTTCTCAAAGCTCGCTATGGAAGGTTTGAATTATAAGGAAAGACTGGATAAGCTGGGACTTTTCTCCTGACTGGAGTTTGGAAGGTAGACAGGTGACCTGATAGAAGTGTATAAAATAATGAAAGGTATAGATCGAGTTGATGGTTGTCTTTTCCCTAATATGGGGACTTTTAAGAGTGAGGGGCACATTACTAAGGTGAGAGCAGACAGACTAAAACAAAGACATGAGGCAAATTTTTCGTTTTACACAGACAGCTGTTCATGTGTGGAATAAACTTCCTGATGAAGTGGTGGATGTGGGCACAATTACAATGCTAAGAGACATTTGGATGGATATATGAATAGGAAATATTTAGAGGGATATGGGCCAGGAGCAGGCAGGCGGGACTAGTTTAATTTGGGATTATGTTACTGTTCTGTATGACTCAATGGCTCTGTATCCAAGTTGGGTCAAATGGTTTGCTTTTGGTCTGTAAATGTTATGTAGTTGCAGCAAAAACTGGAGTTGTTATTTTGTGCATTACACTACCTATCACAGGGAACCTAAAGATAACAAGCCAATAACAAAAATGATTCATACATTAACCAAATGGTAAGGATAAGGACCGCAACATACTTAAGTGACCAAAATGCTGAATGAACGTTTTTCATGAAATACTGCTTTGCGTAAATTTGGCAATGTCATACAATCTGATCAAACTGACTAAAAGAATCAGTTCTGTTAATTCCAGTTTCAGCTCTCAACATGGCTTGCCATGAATTTTCCATAGTTAAGGGGCAATTATATGATTAACAATATACATCTCCATTCCAAATCAGAAACCTCCATTAACCTCTCCTTCTCCCCAGTGACATTAGTCAGTTATAAGAAGATATCATAAGGCATAAAATTTCATTTTCATTTCCAAAAAGCAGGCAAAACTACAGAAGCAAGCAAAAGCAATCGAAGCATTTTTTTAAATAAAATTTTATTCAACAAATACATGAGCAAGAGTTGAAGAGAATGTATAACTACTTGATCCACAGAATGATTCACAGGTATCCCAGGGTCTGGATCACTAAGATACTTAGCTGCTAACAATCATGCTGTTTAAGCAAGTGTCTCCTGCTAACGGTACGCGATCAGATAGTTTCTACGCAAGCTATGGTCTCAACAGGAAATTGAGGCTGACTGCTGGGGAAGGTCTGTACAGGTTGACAAGTGCTTATAAATTCTGCTGCACTTGGCCTTGGGATGAGACCAAGGCCATGAATGCCACAGACACAAGGAAGGGGCTAGCTTTTTAATCTCTCTTTATATACTTGAAAGCACTATTTATTTTTAAGGAAGTGTAAAACATGCCTCAGGCACAAGGCTTTTCTAGCCGGCAGTGTTCCTCAGTGAGTTGAGAGAGTGTGTTTACATCACTGTTAGCAAAGTGCCCTGAGAAAATGTCCAAAGGTGGCACTATACAAAAGATATTTTGTACACTAATAGATAGAGGGCTGAAAAATCTGATGAAAATAATCAAAGTTCAATGAAGACTGGTAACTGCAATTGGCAGCAGTCAGGCCCAAGTAGAAAATAGTATTAAAAGGTGCTCTACAATACAACAGTCTGATTGCTTACTTTGCTGTTTTAGCGGCAAAACAGCATATCCAGGTATCATTGGAGTTTGGATAGCAACAAATTCTAATAGCACCCTCCATTTAAACTATTAATTAAATACAAATTTCACAGCAAGTTATCCAATGTACAAAATAAAGGCACTCAAGAATTGGCCAGTTTTGAAACAGTTCCAAACCAACTTGGTAATCCCCACACTGTGTACATTCAACATTCAACAGCCGAAAAGCTTGCACACAAACCAATTTTTAAAAATGAACTGCAAAGTTGCTGCAAGTTAAACAACACAAACGGGTAAGCTGTTTAATTTCACAAGGAAGGCGGAGCGTCGCTGATGCCATAAAGATAGCGTTATTTCAGAATGGGTTCATTAAACGGCGGAGAAATAACATCAGTGATTCCTACGATGGCTATCCCAGCACCTGTGGTTATTATCTAGCATAAACCTGCACTAGAAACTCACCTTGCTGTCATAATATTTCTCTCGTTTGTCTGTGAGGACAGATCGAATGACATTACCCGAATATTCGATGACCATCTCACCTGCATCAATGTTTCGCTTACAGAAAAGGCCTCGTCCGTGGATTGGTGACCTACAGCAGTTACAAAGATGGGAAGGGTGGGAGGGAAGAAAAAAGACCACAAATCATTCATTATGAACGCTAAACTCATGGCATTACATCAATTTTACTCTTGGCTAAGTAAAAATTCTGTGACAACTAAAACCAAATATCTTCCCAGCCAATTCAACAAGGCATTCAATTGCTTGAATGAGATACTTTGCTCTAACCAGCTGACAGTTTAAATTTTGCATAAACACTGAGTCTCATTACTTATTAAAAGAGCACAGCAAACTGCGACCAAGAATATTCTTAACGCCTCCCTCTAACCTGATTATATTGTTTGGAGTTCAGCTGCTTGACCACATTCGTGGTCAGCTTCTGAAGTTTCAGCATTAATAAACAGGAGGCCATCCAGAACTCTACTGCCCATATTTCAACTAATATCACCTTACAGCTGCTTTTCAAAGTGGTTTTGCTGATCTCAGAGTTAGAAGACATCGCCATTTTAAATTTCTTTTTCTTTTCAGCCATGCATCAACCCTGCAGCCCTCTTGAGATATCGGCACTCCTCCAATTCTGGTCTCCTGAACAGCCCCCATTTTAGTTGCTACACCACTGGTCACCCTGTCTTCAATGGCTAGACTCTAAAGAAAGCAAATTTCTCCTGAGACTGCTCCCACAAACCTGCTAAAACTGCATGATGATGCTTATGTGAAATACTTGGAACATTTTACTATGCTGAAGTCACTACAAAAATGCAAGTTTCTCGTTGAGGTTCAACTGTTCCACTGCAGTACTCTGGTCTTGCTCACATCACGGACACTTGCACAGAAGCAGCATGTCAGCCTGCAGATTGAATACATTTGCACAAAGCGAGTACGGAGATTTTAAAAAGGATTATTTCTAAGATCAGAATGGTTTTGAATGGATGAAAAACACACAATAGCAAATACAAAACTGAAAAACCCCTCATCTTGATAAAAAGGAGGAAGTACTTTCCACAACTGGGTTTTCATAGATCCTGGGGGGAAAAAAAAATTCTAATCTTCTTGCCTTCAATTCTTCCTGTGTTTTCTTGAAGCACTTACTCACACTAGAATACATTGTTAGATTTGAGGCTCCTTAACGTCTTAATTTAAGGTTCAGAGATGGTAGTGTCTTTTCTCTCCCCAATCAACCTGTTCAGACATATCATTACATACTTCTGGACCAGGTGGGACTTGAACTCAGGCCTCTCGGTCCAGGAGGAGGGACACTACCACTGTGCTACTTGAGGGTTCTGGTAGTTGTTAATTGTCTGAACATAAATAGGGAGCAGCTGTTACACTGGATGTGGGATGACAGGGCTACAACTGAGTAAATACTTCTCTACAAAAGACAAGATACATGTTTTGGTTTCAATCTTGTCAACTGGCTTGCACTGTATAAACTTATCCAGTCTACAGACCTAGGTACATTGCACTGAGAGAGTGGCCGTTCTTTGTATGTGCTAACCCAGACAATAAATGATGACAGGTTATTAAATCAGTATATCACAGTTGGGCCCAATGCAGTCCTCAACTAACATGCTCACAAACACTTTCAGAGAAATTTGGTGAACAGTGATCAACAGCAAGGACACTGTTTACATTTTGCTTCTCACCTCCAAGGTATTGACGATAACTGAATCAGGTGGGAGATTACAGGGTAATTACAGAGTTTCAATTAATTTAGCTTCATCCATTCAAAACGTCAGCTTGCCAAAATGGAGCATTCAATAATTTCTCCAAGAATTCCAGAGTTCATGTCTCAGTTATTTAACAAGTAAATTAACTTCCTATTGCGGTTTTAGTGTCAAGATAAGCTTCATGGAATCAGCCCCAACTTTAACTGTTGGTACTGAAAATTTGGTCATTTCAACTTCTAAACCCCACCCCGCTCGCTCAATTAATTTTCTAAATTTATTTTTTCATTCCTTGTATATACATCTAAGATCACCTCAGTTTAATCCTGTCAAAACTCAAAAAGCCTAATACATGACCAATCTTTTTTCATACCTCTGACACTACAGGCATCAACCTTGTTGCTCTCCTCTGACTGCCTCCGGTGTTGATTGTCTTCTTTGTGATAGCTTGACAAAAAACTGTACACAAAACTCATGGCACAGTCTGATGCATGCATAATACAGTTCAAGTAAGACCTCCTTTGACTTTTTTTTAACGCATTCACAGGATGAGGGTGTCATTGGCAAGGCCAGCATTTATTGCCCATCTGTAACTGCCCGGAGGACAATTAAGAGTCAACCACATTCCTGCGTGTCTGAAGTCACATATAGGCCAAAAAAGGTAAGGATAAGAGTTCCTTTCCCTAAAGGAGATTAGTAAGCCAGATGTGTTTTTAGGACAATCAACAATGGATTCATGGTCATCATTAGACCCTCAATTCCAGACATTTGATTAGTTATTGCAGCATCTTATTAGCATTGATGATTGCTGGTCTGATAGTGGGTAGCATGTTGAGAGTCCTGTCAACTAAGTTTCTTGTACAGCACACACAATGTTTGCCAATGATTATATAATTTTCAGCACCATTTGTGACTCCCTCAGGATACTGAAGCAGTCCATGGATAAAAGCAAGCAGCTTTGGACAATATCCAGGCTTGGGCTGGCAAGTAATATTCGTACCACACAAATGAACGTCTCCAGTTAGAGATAATTTAACCAGTGCCTCTTTAAATTCAATGGTGTTACCCCCAAGGTCTGCCCACTTATTTATTTTGTTCAAATAACTTCATATTTTCGTAGCTGATTCTTGAATATCAGCCTGTCTCATTTGGCAACATTCTCAAATCTGACAAATTTACATGGAATTTCTGTGTGCAAGTCAATGCAAGCTGGTCTCAAGAGATGCAACATGGACAATAGATCTGATACAACTCCTGAGAATTCCTCCTATTTTCTGCTCCTCAGACAATGCATCATCTATTCCTAAGGGATATCCTGACTTACCCATGAAGTAGTTAATAGCAATATTTTCACAAAATGCTTTTTGAAGTAGTAGGCATATCACAACAGCTTCAACACAAGAAGATAACTTCTCAAATAAAAAAAGGCCAACTAGGGTTAGTTAATCAGGATATTTCCTTTCTAAATCCAAGTTAACTGCTGTTTAATATGCCGTTATTGTATCAATACCAGGAATAAATTGAGGGTAAATCAATCCCATGATTTTAAATGGGACTGAAGATTAATGATCCATTAATACTATTTATCCCGTAAGGGCTTTATTTGTCTTAAGCACATTTAGCCTGACTGTGGCTTCCAGCTCATTGGTATCAGTCATTAATTCTAGACAAGTTATTGACAGGTAGGGACAGTGAGCTGCTTGGAAGTAATCAATCATTCAGGATCAACTGGCTCTTGCTCACCCATCAGTTTCAAGCCTGGTTGCATCTTTTACGAATGTGTCATGGCAGACCGCCATCTAAGAATAGGCAGTTACAGTCTTATTTTACTTCCACAAATGATTTCATTTCAGGATTCTGGGTAGCCAGCTCCTCTAACCATAATTTAAGAAAACACAATTTAGTTCTTTCTTTATCCCTATAAGCCATTCAGCCTTCTCCCTGCAGATTATTTCCATTAAATTCTGGGACTATTGATATTGCTAGCAAATCCAGTTTAATCTTAACAGCAGTCTATGCTCCAGCATTTCATTATTGGTAACCTGTTAAGCTATTTCGGAACACACTCATTTCGAATTATGTGTTAGTTGAGTTAGATTTGGTTACTAAGAGAACAGAGAAACTGGATTCTTGCATTCAGAAAATTAATGTTCCTAGAAGTGCAATTGAAGAGTAACTAGAAAGAGAATTAAGAGTTCCGGACAGAGTAGGTATGATGGATTTCATGGTCTTTTCTCAGTATCACAGTATTATGTCCCTTTTATTCCTCTGCGTTAGGATCTTACGTATTTTACAACCAATTCGGGATGGTCTATAGCTTGGACAGGAACTTGCAAGCGTGCAAGTGATTCTGCTGGCCTTGCCCTCCAAAGTGGTAAAAGTCATGGGTTTGAAAGGCGCTGTTTCTGGATGCCTAGTAAGTTATCACAGTCTACCTTGTAGATAGTACCCAGCGATGCCCGGTATCATAGATTGAATTTTCAACGTTGTGGATGGGGAACCAAAGAAGCTTTGTCCAGGACAGTGTCGTGTTTGTGTTTTTGGAGCTGCAATCATCCAGCCAAGCGGAGATGGTTTTCATGGGTGTCTTGAGTTGTGTGTTTTGTAGATGATACTCTAACACTGGGCTAACACGAGGAAGAGTCATTCTCCTCAAAATTCGGAGCCTCTGAGCTGCTTCTGTAGCTATAGCTGGACAACAGTATCCCTCAGGATATGTGTGTGTGTGTGTGTGTGTGTGTGTGTGGTTGGGGGGGGGGGGGGGGGGGAGGAGAGGAGGAGGAGGAGAGAGAGAAGGGTGAAGAATCCGAAATTAAGTGCATTTTGATAGCTTCCAGTCTGGCAAGTTTGCCAGAAATCAAAATAGCCAGAATCAACATGAGCTTGATTTCACTCAGAAGGCTCTCCATTAAGCAATTAAATGGATAATCACCAAGAATAGCACTAGAAAGATGTCAGAATACCTGGCAGCATATACATAAAAAGTTCCTAAGCAGATAATGCTGTTCATGATATGCACCAGATCGTGTAGACCCAAAAATGCTTACACAGTACACTGTGTTGAACAATCCTGCAGTGTACATACAAAAGATAACAATCTGTCCACATGAGCCAGCTCTTCCTTTTTCTTTAGTTACTGTAGTTCTTACTTATTGCATTTAAGTAACATGCAGTTAAATACTATAGCATTAAGTTCTTATGCCATACAAAATCACATTCGTGAATGTCCTATATGATGAGATCAACTAAGTTTGACAGTCTTATAAAAAGCTTGATTTTTTAAAAAATCCTCCAGTCTTAATTTGATCTTTCTTTTTGTGCGATGTAATGTATTAGGGGTTAAAGTTACTCCAACAGCACAAATTATACATTTGTGAAAAGTTGATACTAACACAACATAATGGAGCAAATACATTCACTTTTCCACTAGCAGCTTAAAGCAGCTCTATATACTGTGCACACTGTGTAGAATTTATTTTCTCTTACCGGTAGACACCAACTGCTTCTTTAGAAGTCTTTTTCAAGTGCCTGAACCGCATGGCCATTGGGAGGTCCATGCTAGTCGCTCGCCTACAAGGTTAAAGACAATAATAAGTTACTGCAAAGCTATCACTTCACAATGAACTTCTCCAGGATATTTATACTATAAACATAAACCTCTCCTCAAATATATTTCTTCAGTTCCTTGACAGTGAAACTCGGTGATAAAATAGTATTCATCTCAATTTAATTCTTACTTCAAATACGTATCTTTATGTCCAAGTTATCTTCTGAAACAAAATGAAATAATCTTACAATTAATTTTGAACGCCAATATAAAAAATTATGGGATAAATTTTATAAATGGCATCCTTAGTACAAAATGTTTAAGAAACAACCTTTTCATATCAACATTAACAATAACTGGAGCATAGTTGAATTTCAAAACATATCCCCATCTTGTGAAAAATAATGGCCACCATAATAAATTAGCTTCTCGCATTATCAGCAGGGCAAGTAATCTGGCATAGCCCATTGTGAACATGAACACAATCTCACTGTACATGATAGCTGCTCCAGTATCAGCATTTTGGATATAAAACGTCCAGGGCAATGCAAGAAAGAAAACCACGTGCTGCAATAAACTGTTTCCGAGATTCACTGAACCTGCCCATGAGATATAAACTGCGGTTCCATGGGGTCATAACAAGAAACTTTTTTTGATGAAACCGTAGCAAAAGTTTAACATCTAAAATCATGTGAATGCTGTTATTTTTAAGATGCTGATCCACTGGCAGGAAAAGGAAGCCATTCATCCATTACTTTGGTAGGTAAGCTACATCTCAATACGTAGCATGTATTCCTTGATGTCCTTATCTAACAAAGCTAGTTAATTACATACATGTTTACAAATTTATACGTCATTGGATAAACATCTACATTTTTGAATGGTACTTTGAATCAAAATCAATGACTGTAATGTAACTGTTACATATTGACATATAACATATTGGATATGAGTTTATGACTAACTGGAGCCCACCGTGCTGATTTAAGCTGCACCTCCTCTTCCTCCTCTTCATTGGGACAATAATCTGGTGGCTGCCGATGTTTTGAAGCCAAGAAGTTGAACATGTCAAATGCTGACTTCCTGCATAAATAAAGATAAAGCAATAAATTGTGGATCTTCTGGGAAATACTGTCAAGTAATAAGTACAATATTAAATGCACATTTATCTTTCTTCATTCAATCTACAGCTCATGTTTTGAAAGACTAAAGATCACATCATTATTTTTCTTAGTTTTAAACCTTAGTAGTGTCTTAGACCATGAAGACCAGAAGACATAGGAGTGGAAGTAAGGCCATTCGGCCCATCAAGTCCACTCTACCGTTTAAATCATGGCTGATGGGCATTTCAACTCCACTTCCCTGCACTCTCCCCGTAGCCCTTGATTCCTTCTGACATCAAGAATTTGTCGATCTCTGCCTTGAAGGCATCCAACGTCCTGGACTCCACTGCACTCCATGGCAATGAATTCCACAAGCCCACCACTCTCTGGCTGAAGAAATGTCGTCTCATTTCAGTTTTAAATTTACCCCCTCTAATTTTAAGGCTGTACCCACAGGTCCTAGTCTCCCTGCATAACAGAAACAACTTCCTAGCGTCCACCCCTTCTAAGCCATACATTATCTTGTAAGTTTCTATTAGATCTCCCCTCAACCTTCTAAACTCTAATGAGTACAGTCCCAGGATCCTTAGCCGTTCATCATACAAAACTTCCATCCATACTACATTAATGTCATCAATAACCATGCTACACCCAACTGTATTCCAGGACTTCAAAAACTTTAATTCTCTGGGATTCTCAACAGTCTCTTTCCCTTCCAAAGCGCACAAATGCAGAAGTGGCACAAAACCTGGAGGATCTCCAGTTGTTTGCTTCGCAGCAATTCTGCTCGACAAGTGCAGTCCTTCATCTGTGACTCTTGTTGAAAGAAAAAATATCCAATATAGACTTCTAGGGTGTCACGTGTGTGGAAGTAAATCATATTCTCTTGCTCAATGATACAGAAAAATGTGACGCTCTTGTTGAAGCAAATTCCACCTCACCATTCATCAAAACTTCCTGCCTAATGATATCCTGTTGACAACCTTATGTGTAGCTGATCTAACCCCCAATCACTCCACTGCAACAGTCATTTTGAGAACTGAAATCAGCCCAGTACAACAGTGTACGGCTTAAATGCAAATTTCTACCTTTGTGTTTTACCTTTGGTGTATTTCGGCTCTTGCTGATCCATGTGGGTTGATAGGAAGCTCATCCACTTCCTGATGTTTGTGAAACTTGAAGCTGTAATTTTTGCAGCGCTTGGCTCCATAAAGTTGTTCGATTAGGAACACTACTGCATCATGAGAAATACCCAGCATTTTCAGTCCATTTATCGCTGCAAATGGAAACAAAAGTAAAAACTAGCATTCGGGTATAAGATTCTGAAAATACTAAGCACTTGAATAACCAAAAAACATCACTCTTCAGAGTGACCAACACTTCAATTTTCTCACTGCATTTTATCAATTCTACTTTAAGGACAGAAAATATTAGTAATCCCAGTTAAATGATATGATGTATAAACTGTATTTAAGTTCGTTCATATGGACGCACACCACATGAAGGATACTGGAAATCTGAAACTCTCCCTTCTAAAAACCGGTTGAGAAAATTACAAAATTGACACAAAGTATTTTGTTAAGATGCAGGTAATGAGAGCTGGAACCATAGCAAATACGTAGTTTAGATTCAGATTGGCTATGATGAGCGTGGTTGATGGATCAGCTCAATGGACCAAACAGCCTCCTCCCTTTCCTAGCTTCAGGCACAGCAGCCTGAGACGAACAGATAACAGGTGGCTATGTATTCACAGTTAAACAATAAATTTAACGACAAATACTCACCATCAACACCTTAGCAGTTATCAATGATCAGACTGACCTCGACTAGCCACTTAAATGGACAGGTTAGAGGCTTGGAATTCTGCAATGATTAACTTTGCACCTGACTCCTCAATGCATGTTTACATCTACAATGCATAAATCAGGTGTGTGATCTAACATGTTCCATTTGTCTGGATGCGTGCAGCTCCAACAAAGCTTTAAGTTTGAAGCCTTTCACGACAAAGCAGCCTGTTTGACTGGAACCCCACCTAACACCTGCAACATTCACTCCCTCCACCATCAACAGGACGAGTGCACTGCCACAACTCACCAATGCTCCTGAGATGACACTTTCCAAGCCTATGGCCTCTACCATCTAAAAAGGGAATGGGCCACAGATACATGGGAACTTGCACATTCCTCTTCCAAGCCATTCAGCTGCTCCTTCAACATTGTTGGGTCAAGATCCTGGCAGTCCCTCCCTAATAGCAGTGGGTGTCCTTACACCCATAGACAGCAGCAGTTCTACAAGGCAGCTTATCACCACCTTCTCAAGGGCAATTATAGATGGAGCAAAAACACTGGCCTACCCAATAGTACTCACATCCCGTGACTGAATGGAGAAAAATCCTGTTATTTGACAATTAGTTCAAAATGCAAAATCAGACAATCAAAATTTAAATAGGAACAGCAAATAAACTTGATGCTTAATGTAAAAACATTATAATTCAATATAAAGTAAAATGAATTTAACAGTACAGTACATTTTACATTTGCGCATTTTGATAGGTAAATTTTTTAACCAAACTGTAGGAGGATGGTTTTCCGAGTCATATCCTGGCTCCTAGGGCTTGGTTAATGCTAATCACACTGATACAGGTAAATTATTCTCCCTTCCCCACTCAGGAAAAAGCACTCACTTTCAATAACAAGCACATTAAGAACTGAACACAACACAGTCATTGGGGTAATTATGACAGGTCAGTAATCTTAAGGTTAGGGGATAGGCTGTTTAGAACTGAGATGAGAAATTGCTTCACCCATAGCAGTAAGTCAGTGGAATTCTCTGCTGCAGGAAGTGGTTGAGGCCAAAACATTAAGACATCCAAGGCGTTAGATAGAGTTTTTAAGGCTAAAATGATCATTGGCATGGGGAGAAAGCAAGATCAGAGTACTGAGTTGGATGATCAGCATGATTACATTGAATAGTGGAGTTGCCTCTAAGGTCTGAATGGACTACTTTGTCCCTTTTTTTTATGTTTAAGCGAGCTGGACTCAGTTATTACTCAAAGTTTTGGAGCTGCAATTGCTACTTTATCTGCTCTTCCCTCGAAGAAATGTCCTTATCAAGTGGTAAAACCTGTATTTCCTAACAGCCATCTGATGGGCGAGATTCCCTTCACAGCAAACACTCACCAGAAAATGATATGTGCTTCAGGCGGGCATTGGACCGAGCCTCTTGTACTTTGTCAGTCAGCACCCTCCAACCCTCTAGAAAAAGAAATTTATCGTAATTAAATTTATTTTTGCAGACAAATTCATTTCTCATAATTTAGGCAGATACATGCTTTGTTTCTAAATGTAGGCATCATGAAACCACACACAGATTTGGAACGTTTTTCATTAAAAAGGGTTCAAGGCCCATGTGGCATGACACTATCAATGTTAAAGAATGAAAGAGAAAAGTGCTTCTAAACTAAAGGTTTTCCCCAATCTCAGAACATCGCATCGTGCTTTTCTTCTGAAGCTTTGTAGCATCAGGACCCTGAATGCAAAGCAAGGTCTAAAGTCAATGTAAAGACAGCACAGGCCCACGAAAGTGATTGCGATTGCAACGTTGAATAAGTTACAAATGCTGATCAGGATAATAGGGAATGTTTCCCTGCAGTTCTTCAAAATTAGCAGACAGGACCTCAGTTTCAAGTCTCAGCCAAAAACAGATTTTCAGGTCAAATCTCTGGTGTGCAACCTGAAAACACAAACATCTGACCCCCTAAACCATGGGTGACACAGGAGAAAGTAAAGGGATTAGATACAAAACACAATTGGGATAGAATGAATAGTGAGTTTTGGTTTCAACTGAGGATGCAAAGAGGTGGTCAAGGATGAAGAAGTTGGCAGGTACCTGCTAGCTCTCCTTTCTCTATCGGATGGACAAATTAGGCTTTTTCTAGCCAATTCAAACCTCTACTTCAGTGTGCTGTTTTCTGTCCTTCAACTAACAATTGAATATATAATCAACGGCGGTTGTTGTCCATTCTTAAAGTTTGTAAATTAATTGGTCTTCAGTATTTATTACCAGTTTTCAAAACTATTAAATTAATAATTCAAAGTATTTTCGCAACAACTGCAATCCAGATTAAGTGGCATCCATTCCACCTAGACTACTGCCGATGCCAGACTGGACCAATCATTGGGGGAGACACAAGAATAATCTGGAGTTAATCATTTATTTCCAACTGTGAAGTCAAGCGGTTTTGCTCAGCAATTCCTGTTTGTAACAGACTATCAGAACAATCTAAAAGTGTGAATCATTGATTCTACCCAATCAGCATGTTCTTAAAAGTTTAACTTCAAAGCAGACAATCAAACCTTCTTTTCATCTAGCATGTGGAACACAGTCCCCTTATTCCACACAGACAACACTTCACTTCTCTTTCTCTTACAGACAAAAAACAGTAAACCATCCCTACCTTCGATATTATCACATTGAATCTGAAACCCATCATCACTCGTAATCTGAAACAGCAGACCTTTCTTTGTTTTCTTCTCATTCCTGATTTCTTTCCTCTTTTCTTCTTGCTCAAGCAAAGCAAGAAGGGGAGAACTGAAGGAGTCGTCCTCATCTGAGCTTTTGGATTCTAGCAGGAAAACAGAATATATGTATCACTAACCCTTTGAGGGTGAGCTTTATTTGTACTTTCAGAAAAGCATTAGTACATACAAGAAATGAGCCAACAGGAATTTCTGATGTTCAATAAAATATAACAAGGAGCTGCAAATGCTGAAAATCTAAAATAAACAAACTGCAGGAGAAACTCAGTGGGTCTGGCAGCATCTGTGCAGAGAAAGCAGAGTTAACCTTTTGGATCCAGTTCCAATGAAGGCTCGCTGGATCCTAAACACTAACTTTGCTTTCTCTCCACAGATTCTGCCAGAAGTGTTGACTTTCTCCAGTAATTTCTAGTTTTGTTTCTGATGTGTTTTACCAGTGTAGGCTGATTTTGAGTGAAGCAGCACTACAGCAACATTGCTAGAAGTGTACGGACAGGCTAATAATCTTGCTCAGAGGTGGTGAGAAAAAGTTTATCTTTCTCAGAGGACTGAGCAACTTTGGAATACTGTTCCTCAGAGGTTGTGGACACAGGGTCATCAAATGTTTTTGAGACACTGATGGCCGATTTTTGTGAGGAAGGAGAACGAAGGATTATCAAGGGTAGATGCGAATATAGAATTCAAAGCACAAACACACAATCGCAATTTTATTCACTAGTGAAGCGGGCTTGAGAAACCAAATAGGTGCCTTCTGCTACATTTTTGCATGTTTGTACAATACAGAGCCTATAAACGTAAGTGGAAAAAGACCGACAGAAATTGCTGCAGAAATTCAGCAGGTCTGGCAGCAATTTCTCTGGGAGGAAGCAGAGTTAACATTTAGAGTCCAGAGTCTCTTCACCAGAACTGTTAGTAGCTAGGAAACCGGGATATTCGTCTGAAATCAACATTGGGGGAGGGGCGAGGAAAGGGTGAAGTGAGTAGATAGGCGGAGAAGGAGCCCAGAGAGAGCAACAGCGATGAAAAGTGTAAGTAAACAAGGAGATTGTGGATAGCAGGCCAGGGCCGAAGAAAAGCTGAGTAGGTGTGAACAAAAGCTAAGAGAAGGAAACAATGGGTCAGCTGCACTGAAACATCCCATATATGGTAATGGGCCTAGAAACACATGAAAATGGGTGACAGTGCTAAAAGCAACCCATGCCAAAACTGAACCAGGTATGGGGCGGGTTTAAAAAAAAACATGGAAGAATGAAATCAGATTCTAAAGTTATTGAACTGTTGTTAAGTTCTAGAGGTTGCAAGGTGCCCAAGCAGGAAATGAGATGTTATTCTTCAAACTTAGGCTGAGACTCACTGGAGCATTGCTGCAGGCCTGTAACCACAGTGATGTGTTGAAGTGGCAGGCAACTGGAAGCTCGGGATCATTTTATGGACAGAACACAGGTGTTCTGAAAAGCAGTCAACCAGTTTGCGTTTCGCCTCCCCAGAGTACAGGAAACTGAATTGTGAGCAGTGAAAACACTTGACTAGATTGACTGCAGTGCAGGTAAACTGCTGCTTCATCCAGAAGATATGTCTGGTGCCTTGAACAGTGACAAGAGCGGAAGTGAACAGGTTGTTGTTACATCTTCTGCAGTTTCATGGGAAAGTGTCTTTGGGGCATGAGAAGACCTTGGGAATGGTACAGCAGTGGACTATACTGTTCGGGAGGATCCCTGCGGTAAGTCGACAAGGGAGGGAAGGGGAATGCGTGTCTGGTTGTGGCATTCTGTTGAGGGTGACAGAAATGGCAGCTTACAATCCTCTGGATGTGGAGGCTGGTGGTGTGGTAGGTTGGGACCAGGGGGACCCTATTATTGCTGGAGGGAAGGGTTTAGGACAGAAGTGCGGGATATGGGTTGAACACAGATAAGGACCCTATCAACAATGATTGTGGAGAATGATCAGTTGAGGAAAAAGCTGGACACTTCTGAGGATGCCTGGCAGAAGCTGGAATCATCAAAACTGATGTGATGGAGGCCAAGAAACTAGCAGAATGGGATGGAGTCCTTACAGGAAGGACGGTGTGAGGATACGTAGTCAAGGTAACCATGGGAGTCAGTGAGTCAGTAGTGTAGATTAGCGGCCAGTCTATCTCTGGAAATGGAAACAGAAATGTCGAGGAAGGGAAGGGAGGAATTAGAGATGGATCTGGTGAAGGTGAAATCAGGGTAGAAATTGGAAGTATAATTGATCAATTTTTCAAGTTTTTTTAAAAAAATTCATTCATTCATTCACAGGATGAAGATTTATCTGGCCAGGCCAGCATTTACTGCCCATTCCTATTGCCCAGAGGGCAGTTCAGAGTCAACCACATTGCTGTGGGTCTGGAATCACATGTAGGCCAGACCAGGTAAGGAGGACAGATTTCCTTCCCTAATGGATATTAGTGAATGAATTGGGTTTTCCAACAATCAACAATGGTCATCACTAGATTCTGAATTGCAGATATTTATTGAATTCAAATTCCACAAATTGCCACGGTGGGATTTGCACCTGATCCACAAAACATTACTTGGGTCTCTGGATTAAAAGTGCAGTGATAATATCACTAGGCCATTCCCTCTCCTCAGTTGAGAATGAGGTGGGAAGCAGCACCACTGTTGTCATCAACATACTTGAGAAAAAGTTCTGGGCAGGGTCCCGAGCATAATTGGAACAAGGAATGTTCCATGTACCTCGCAAAAAGACAGGCATAACTGGGGCCCGTGCAGGTACCCATCGTTACATGTTTGATCCAAAGAAAGTAAGAGCAGTTAAAGAAGAAGTTGGTATAAGTGGGTGACTGTCTCTGTGGAGTTTGTATATTCTGCCTGAGTCTGTGTGGGTTTCTGCCATGTGCTCCGGTTTCCTCGAACAGCCTGAAGATATGGTTCGGTGGACTGACCATGCTAAATTGCCCATAGTGTCCAGGGATGTGCAAGATAGGTGGAGTGGCCATGGGAAATGCAGGGTTAATGGGACAGGGTAGTGGGAGGTGGGATACTCTTTGGAGGGTTGGTCTGCACTCAATGGGTCGAATGGCCTGCTTCCACACTACAGGGATTCTGTGATTAAGTTGTGGGTGCAGAAGGATAAAATTAAGACCTTTGCCAAGTATGGAATGCAAAGTCAGCAGAAGATCAAACATAAGTGATTAGTTGGTGCTCTTAATTCTTGAGAATTTGGGCATTTCTGCTGCCAATATGCATAATACTGTGATCAAAAAATAATTTATTCACTGAAGGCAGCAAAATTCATGAGGCAAAGATTCAAATCATTTGCTTACTTTGGTTCATAAATTACATGATCCAACGGATACTTTCATTTGGAAATGACAATAACTAATACACTTCTTGCGGCTGTTGGTGGCTCTGCTGAGCTTATTTATGCTCCTGTTGCCTTCAGTACCCCAATCAGACACACAACGGCGCTATAAATCTAATTTTCCTTTCTTCTATAACCCTTGTAATCCTTCCTGTAGATGAGAGGTAAGCTCAGTCTTCACCTGATGTTTGCAAACACCTTGGGAGTGAGACCCAATGGAACATTCAAATTGTTGCTTGGTTTAGATTAGCAAATTCAGAGATTAGGATGAACTTTACACTCAATTACACAAGAGCCTAGGAGACTTAAACAGTCCATCTGGCCCAAAATGACTATGATAGCATCTATACTCAACACCCCTCACTATACGGTACACCCTCAACATCATCTTAAAGACAAAGAACTACAACAATCTTTATTCCAGAACCAGAAATATGACCTCCTCACTATTTGTATCCAGTTGAAGTACACTAGGTCGTTTCCATTAATAAGCACTAATTATTATACTTCTGACATCAGTAGAGTTAAGTAATAAAAAAGGGCTCAAAATGCTTCTATTTATTTCTAATCATCCTTGCCTACAGTACAATTATTGAGAGGACTCTAAATGGACTCACTATCAGCTGGTTTATTTTAAATTGGGTTTTATTTCCAGAAGTATAGAATTAAAATGTATGGAATCTACTTTAAACATGTATTGAACACAGATTACACCACAGAGAATTCTGAAGCAAGTCGTGTAGATGCATTTAAGTCAAAATAGGACAACTTGTTCAGGAAGAAGGGATTGAGAGTTGAAATAAGAAAAATGGGAAACTACTGTCGTGGAGCATATATACCAGTACAGGCAGGGGACAAGAGGATAATACATGGCACAGAAACAAGCCAAGATAATACTACGTGAACCTGTGAAGCGATAAAAAATGGGCCCATAACATTTGTGGTTTCCTTCCTATCTTTCTTCCCTTCATAATCTATTACCTACCGTGGAGTCAAGGGCTATGGGAGACAGTCAGGAAAGCAGGCTTAAAGCTGCAGTTAGAGCAGCCATGACATTGCTGATTAGAAATGCAAGCTCAAGAGACTAAGTGCATTAATCCTGCTATCTCTCATCTTACGTTGACAGTGACACCACAGGCTGCATTAATCCCCAGTTGTGTAAGATGACCGGAGTACTCACACTCAGTCCTATCTCAGCATTTTTAGGGAGTAGACAAGACAAACTGTTAAAAGTGTGCGATTTGGAGTGAAAATATAGCATTTGGCCCCACCACTCCAAATCAAAGTGTTCACATGCAAAGACCAAGTCACAGCAGTTCCCTATTTTAGCAAAGGTGAAACAAAGCTCGCTACTTACCAGTGACAAAGTCATCCTGTCCTTCTGTGTTTGATGCTCCAGTATTCATGGATTCAAAAGGTTGCAGCGTTGGCATATGTTCCATTTGACTAAGGGCAAAGAAAGGACTTACTTTAGTAAATGTCTTCCAAGGCGGACTTCAGGGTACACAACAAAACAGAGTCGCCAAACAGAGGCTGTTAGGCAAGTCTGGTACCCATGAGGATGGCCTCAAATGGGATCTGGGGTACATGTTGCATGACAGGTGACCCCAACACACTATATACCCACACGCACTCTCCCCTCCACACACCCGCGCGCGCACACACAGCGCCCCCCTCAACACACACACACGTGCATGCGCTCACAGAGCCCCCGCCCCGACACACACGCCACCCCAACCCCCTACCCGCTCACATACACACAAACCTAAATCTAGGGGTAGATTAATATTTGCAGAAACATTTTTGTTTGCTCTAAAAGCATACAATTTATAGACAGTCAATACTGATTTTATTTCTAAAGTAGGAATTTATAAAACAGTCTGACTCCAACCTAAAACACGAACAGATTTTAAACAAGGTCTCACAGCTAACATGTACTACCTGAGCTAAAACGTCATCTCTTCTTTACACTGTTAAAACCTTTAGTTCTCTCAGGACCATGACGTGAAAGGAATTCAGGGATTTACATACACACATTAATCAATTAAAACTTTCTAACTGATTAAAGATCTAACAGCATCTCAGGTTTGTTTAGTACATCCTCATTAATGGTATGAACCTTTGATCTTTAAATGTTGTATCTGATACTTCCTCTCTCACTAATACCCCAAGGAGGAGTAAGATTATGAAAGCTTGTGTTTTCAAATAAACCTGTTGGACTATAACCTGGTGTCATGTGATTTCCAACTCTGTCCACCCCAGTCCAACACCATCACCTCCACATCATTGCATTAGTGATGATTTATTAAGACAGATTTGCTGGCAATTAACTATTTTGATAAGCTCACTACAAGTCTTAAAATTAATTTTCAAATTTATATGAACGCCCTTTCAAAACGTAAAAGAGCAAACTTGCAAATTTCTACCAGATGCCAAACTCCTCCGATTTCAGTAAGCTGGCCGAGCTTTAGCATTGATTGAGAGCCAAAACAACTTGCTCACTCAGACATGGAAACAAATTTTTCTAGATTTTCTAAGCTTCCAACTGGCACCTGCTCTATAACCTCAGCTGCATTCAACTTTCATGCAGGAAAAATAGAAGATTGAATGTAGTTCTTTGAGCTTAGGTGTGAAAATGGCAATGCATTTCACTGCAAAGGATAATCATAAACTCTGCTCACCTTGGAGATTCAGAATCCCGGTTACTGATTTCTTGCTGGTGCTCATTGGGTTCTGCTGCATGTTGCACCGTCTTTATCCGTACTCTAATAGATCTAAAATTATGTTGTATATTACAAACATTTAGATTGAGGTAAAGTGTTGTTACTAGGTATGTTTAGTGCATTAGTAATTTGTTAAATGGCAGTATCAAGTTTGCGTCAACTTGCTATCCTATGGTCAAGGTCAAAAATCACCTGACACCAGGTTTCGTCCAACAGGTTTATTTAAAGACGCAAGCTTTCAGAGTCTCACTCCTCCTTGAAGAGTTAGTGGGGGTAGCATCAGACACAGAATTTAAGTGTAAAAGATCAAAAGGAACACCGTACCAGTTCTATGACCACGAGAATTTGTAAGCGGATCAAAGGGTCATTGAACTAAAGGGTTCCTTTAACGCTTTGCTTATAAATTCTTTGTTCGATGCCACTTCTCTCACTGACACCCGAAGGAGGAGCGAGATTCTGAATGCTTGTGTCTTCAAATAAACCTGTTGGACGATAACCTGGTGTCACATGATTTTTGACCTTGTCCACCTCAGTCTAACACCGGCACCTCCACATCATGGCTATCATATGGTGCATTATAAATCTCGTCAAGCTTTTTGAATCAGTGTGAAATGGCTCCCACTATGGCAGACATTTCAGAATTTCTCAAATAGCATTTAAAATGCATTAGACACAGCTTTGGTTTGCGATATTCAAATCAGTATGATTGCACATTTTCCAGTTAATATTTTGTATAAGATTCTCTTACCCATTACACTTCATTGAAATCCTACAGGCAACATACAGGTGTGTATGTAAAATATAGCGCTTGTGAATTAAGAGGCTTATTCAACAGGTGTCTTGATATTTTACTATACTTAACGCAAAAGGTTCTGGTGACAGACTTGCCTTGATAATTCAAAATTATTTATTTTAATAAATTAGTTATCTAAGAAGTTGAAATATTTTTCATAATTCAGGAAAGATAGCAGCAAGTTTCTGGGTGTAATTGAGGACACGGTACAGAGGTTCATCCCAAAGAAAAGAAAGATTATCTGGGGTGGGATTAGACAGCCATGGCTCACAAAGGAAGTCAGGAAATATATCAAAGAGAAAGAGACAGCCTATAAAGTGGCCAAGAGCACTGGGAAATCAGAAGATTGGGAAGGCTACAAAAACAGACAGAGGATAACAAAGAGAGCTATAAGGAAGGAGAAGATCAAATATGAAGGTAGGCTAGCTAGTAATATTAGAAATGATAGTAAAAGCTTCTTTCAATACATAAGAAACTAACGAGAGGCAAAAGTAGACATTGGGCCGCTCCAAATTGATGCTGGAAGGCTCGTGATGGGAGATGAGGAAATAGCTGAAGAATTTAAGTACTTTGCGTCAGTCTTCACAGTGGAAGACATGAGTAGTATACCAACAATTAGGGAGAGTCAGGGGGCAGAGTTGAGTACGGTAGGCATTACAAAAGAGAAAGTGCTAGAAAAGCTAAAGGGTCTAAAAATTGATAAATCTCCTGGCCCCGATGGGCTACATCCTAGAGTTCTGAGGGAGGTGGCTGAGGAAATAGTGGAGGCTTTGGTTGTGATCTTTCAAAAGTCCCTGGAGTCAGGGAAAGTCGCAGATGATTGCAAAATTGCTGTTGTAACTCCCTCGTTTAAGAAAGGATCAAGGCAAAAGATGGAAAATTATAGGCCGATTAGCCTAACCTCGGTAGTTGGTAAAATTCTAGAATCCATTGTCAAGGATGAGATTTCTAAATTCCTGGAAGTGCAGGGTCAGATTAAAACAAGTCAGCATGGTTTTAGTAAGGGGAGGTCGTGCCTGACAAACCTGTTGGAATTCTTTGATGAGGTAACAAGTATGTTAGACCAGGGAAACCCAGTAGATGTTATCTATCTAGACTTCCATAAGGCCTTTGATACAGTGCCTCATGGGAGGCTGCTGTGCAAGGTGAGGGCTCATGGTGTTTGAGGTGAGCTACTGGCTTGGATTAAGGATTGGCTGTCTGACAGAAGGCAGAGAGTTGGGATAAAAGGCTCTTTCTCGGAATTGAAACCGGTGACGAGTGGTGTCCCACAGGGTTCAGTGTTGGGGCCACAGCTGTTCACCTTATACATTAATGATCTGGATGAAGGGACTGGGGGCATTCTGGTGAAGTTTGCCGATGATACAAAGATAGGTAGACAAGCAGGTAGTAATGAGGAGGTGGGGAAGCTGCAGAAAGATTTAGACAGTTTAGGAGAGTGGTCCAGGAAATGGCTGATAAAATTCAATGTGAGTAAATGTGAGGTTTTGCACTTTGGAAAAAAGAATACAGGCATGGACTATTTTCTAAATGGTGAGAAAATTCGCAAATCATAAGTGCAAAGGGATCTGGGAGTGTTGGTTTAGGATTCTCTAAAGGTTAACTTGCAGGTAGAGTCCGTAATTAAGAAAGCGAATGTAATGTTGTCGTTTATCTCAAGAGGGTTGGAATATAAAAGCAGCGATGTGCTTCTCAGGCTTTATAAGGCTCTAGTTAGGCCCCATTTAGAATACTGTGTCCAATTTTGGGCCCCACACCTCAGCAAGGACATACTAGCTCTGGAGCGTGTCCAGCAGAGATTCACACGGATGATCCCTGGAATGGTAGATTTAGCGTACGATGAGCGGCTAAGGATCCTCATTAGAGTTTAGAAGGTTGAGGGGAGATCTAATAGAAACTTACAAGATAATGTATGGTTTAGAAGGGGTGGACGCTAGGAAGTTGTTTCCGTTAGGCAGGGAGACTAAGCCCCGTGGGTACAGCCTTAAAATTAGAGGGGGTAAATTTAAAACTGAAATGAGACGACATTTCTTCAGCCAGAGAGTGGTGGGCTTGTGGAATTCATTGCCGCAGAGTGCAGTGGAGGCCGGTACGTTGGATGCCTTCAAGGCAGAGATCGACAAATTTTTGATCTCAAAAGGAATCAAGGGCTACAGGGAGAGTGCAGGGAAGTGGTGTTGAAATGCCCATCAGCCATGATTTAAATGGCGGAGTGGACTTGATGGGCCGAATGGCCTTACTTCCACTCCTGCGTCTTATGGTCTAAATTTATACAGGGCAAGCAGCCACCAACAGCAATGCAACGGTGGCCAGATGATATTTTTATGCAATGTTGATGGCAAGATAAATTATGACTAAGACAATGAGGATAACCTCTCTAATTTTCTTTGAAATAGTGCCATGAAATATTTAAATCAGTCTGACATAAAAGATAGGGCCTGGCTTAATGTTTCGAGCAAAATTAAAAATCTTAATTTATTCCTACAGGAGATTGACACATCATTATGTATTTATATATAGTAAACATTTATTACTTCGGTTATGACATACATCAGATCACAAAATATTTTCAAGGATATCAGAATTACTTAAGATCAGGTGTATTAAGAGCTATGTCACTTTAAAATGAACATTTTAAAACTTCTCGTATTTTGCTCAGAACACACAGTACTTACTCTGCACTAGAGGATAGGGGTAAATTGGTTGAATCAGACTCCAGAGTAGCTTGATGATCGCCAAAGGATTCAGTCATAACATGGGCTGATTTGTGCTTTTTGATGCTTTGTTTGTCCAAAGCAGGTGATGCCCGTTTTACCCTGGGCTTGGCCTTTGGGGACTCAGGAGACACCATAGTCATTGCGTCGACAGGAGACCGGTCCATGGTAGAGGAAAACACAGAACTCACTGAAACTGGTGAAGACATGCTGGTGGTTGAAAAAACAACTGTGCTGCTCACAACACTAGTTGAGACTGTTAGCATGGTTGTCGACATTTGACTTCCTGAATTACAGGCTGTTTCCAACTGGGAGGTTGATGCAACACCTTTACTGGACAGAAACTGAGATATCTGTTGGTTTAGCTGATAGGCCCCGTCCTGGTCAGATGAGCTTGGTGCAACTGGTACACTAACTGCAGGGCTGGAAGGCAGCAGGCAGATACTCTGAGATGGTGACAGGGGTCCACTGCTTGGGCTATGCGGCGGTGCTAGATGCTGGAACATTCCTGTTCCAGGTAATGGAACTGCCTGATCAGAAAGTCCTAAACTCTGTTGACTAGCTTTGATTAACAGATTGCTTATTGAACCAGTGATGTCTGTTGTCCCTAGTAACATAGGGGTAGTTAAGGTGACTGAACTTTGACCCAGAATGTGTCCTGTTACTGTACCCCCACTAGTTGCTGCTGTTGCTGCTTGCATAGATACAACGTTCAAAACTGACTGGGTTGGACCCAATGCTGACACATTTCCAGCTGCCAAATGAGCATTTTCTGGGCCAATCATGTTGGTAGAACCGACTGCGCCCAGGTTTTGCTGAATTTGGGGCACAGGCAAAGGGGACTGTTCAAAACACATTACCGCAGATTTGGGCCTTTTAATTATATTAGGAATTGTTCGTTGGGCTCCAGTGCTAGCAAGTGTTCCTAAATCCACCAAACTGGTCTGGTTTGTCATTCCTCCAGGGACTTGTGACGGTGAGAAATTATTTAAAGTTATGTTAGGCACAATTTCCGTAGCAGAACCAGAAGTCTGTTGATATGAAGGTGCAAGCTTCTTGCCTTTTTTGGAAGGTAACCTGTTTATCGGTCTTTTTTTAGCCTGGGATGATCCTGGACTAGAGGTTGTGGTAGTGACAAGCTCTGGCCTCTGATTAGATTCTGAGTTTAAAAGTTGCGGATCAGGTGGCGACTGGACCCCAATGAGAAGGCCAGACGTAGAGCTAGTGCTGTTGGACTGAAATGCTGATGCAGTTGGTCCCGCAAAGGAATGTAACTGAGGGTGTTGTGACAAAGTCAACAAACCTTTACTGCTTGCCATTGTGGCAGAAGTGCATATCGATTGGGAAGCTGGCAAACTTACATTTAAACCTGTGGCTAACGCTAGGTTACCTCCCATGGAAACATTTTGCGCAAGGACTGCATTGTTTGTCTCTACAACTGCTTGGGCAGGACCCACTGAAGGTGCAAGATTTATCTTTTGTGTAACGCCACTGGGATATGTCTGGAGAACATAGAGTGGATGCCCATGCTGATTGACGACAATTACGTTATCTGTTCCTGGTTTAAGGAGTGGGGTTGCTGTTTGCACTGCAGCGTTGCTAATGGGAGCAGGGCCAGGACTGTCTGCAGGACTTGCAATGTATTTCTGACCTTGAGGTGGCACAGAGGAGTTAACAGATGCTGGAATGACAACTGGCGAGCTGGTGCCAACCCCAGTCATGTCCTGGCTGTTAGGCCCCTGCTCTACCTGACTACAGGTTGGTGTAGTTAACTGGTCGGTATCCATGTGGCTTTGCATGAACTGATCAGAAGCCATGTGGCTTTCACCGGATGACTCCACAACTTGGTGCCCTATCAAAGAAACTTCAGCATCATTTGCTGTCACTGACTTCTCTCCTGTCACTGTCACCCCCTTCTCCACCGATTCAGCAGCAGGTATATTCAGTACCGATTGGTCTTCTGAGGTGGTCAGCTGTGATGTTGAAATGACAGTGAGGCTGCTGTGGCTTTGATTGGAGACAGTTGGACTGCATGTTGTTAAAACAGAGAGGTCGGATGGCAACTCCAGAGGCAACTCAAATGGCTCCTCTGCAGGAATGGATGCTGAGACATCACTTTCTACAGTTTCTGTGCTGGGGAGAGGTTGGGAAAACACTTCAAAGAGACTGCCCATGTCCTTTCCTCTGTTACTAACAAGACCTAGACCCTCACCCAGCGTTATGAGTTCAGAAGACGATGACTCTGGGCTTTCCCCTAATGCCTGCATAGACTGAGTATTCTTAAGAACAAAGTCCATGATGTCAGATGGAAGGATATTACCACAGTCATCGCTATTGTTATTATCAGAGTCATTAGCAGATTTCAACAAGTCAGTGTTAAAAGTATCCAACAAATTCTTGTCTGAAGGTGTGCTGGAATGGACTCTTCTGGCAGTGTCTAATGAAGTGAGAGAAACCTCCCCTATGGAGTCTTGGCCCTGAGACTTCACTCTGTTTACTGGAAGACAGTTATCTAATTTTGAATCATTGCCTTTCAGGTCAGAAACTGTTTTGACACCATGTTCCTCCTTTTCTACATCTTCGACCCCACTGTTGACGGTTCCATCAAGGTCCAGGCTTTCCGTTCCATTTTCTTTGGCTTTTATCTTGTTCACCTGTGTTGCTTTGCCTACCGTCGTGGCTACACTAGCATCACTCTCTGTGCCATCATCAACACCATCAAGCTGGCTGATCCTGGGTAGGTGACAATCCTCCTCTCCATCGAAGAAATTACATGGCTCAAGCCTTCCCTCTCGATCAGACGTGATTACTGTTCTTGTGAAATTGTAGTAATACTCCATATCCTCATCAGAGGACGTGTTTGGATCGTCAGCTCCATCTACCTGTCCTTGAGTTGATTGTTCTGCCCTTTTCTTTCCTGAAGGATCCCGGTAGAATGGAAAGTCCTCCTCACCATATGACTTTACACCATAAAAGGGAGTCAACCCAAAAAATGTAGTTGAGCGTGCTCTGGCACTCCGGCGGGGATACCGCCTTTTGTTTGAATCATTATCCTGTGTTTTGCTCCCATCTCCATCATCCTGTGAAGTTTGATTTCCACACTGCAGGACATGTTTCTGAAAAAGATTTTTCACCCTTTGCTTGTAGATTTTGTTGCATTTTGGACACCGGAGGACTTCCCGTTCATTTTCTGGACTTTCTGACATTACAGAAGGCACAACTGAAGAGGATACAGCCTCATCACCTCCCTGAGAGCTGCCCGACATGGATGCGGTCAAACCTTTATCGTGATCTTCTTCAACAAGGTACTCGGGTTCTAAACACCCGAGAATTCCTTGCTTTTGGGAAGCAAGCATTTCTTTTTTGCCAGTGTCAGACTGGACTTTTTCTAAGGCAGACTGGACTCCATCTCCAGTGATCGTGACCAGAGGATGCTCAATACCAGCAGATCTGTCCCCAGGCCTCTGTTTAGATTCATCAGTAGATTGAGCTTTCTTATCTATTTCAGCCAACAAGCTGCTAGCTCCTTTTGCATTAACTATTACATCTACAGCAGAATCTGCAGTTGGACACCCCTCAAAATGCTTTACTGCCTGCACTTTGCTGTTTCTGGAAAGATCAGCGGAGGATGCTTTCATGCCAGATCGCTTCTCTATGCAGTTTGAACGAGGATGCTCATTTGCTGTGACCATGATATGGCTGGCTCCAGCAGACTGTAGCCTTGTCCTTTCTGATTCGTGACTTAGAGCATGAAATCCACTTATCTTTCCTGTTTGAACAGTGTCTTTACTTTGCTCAACCAACCTTCTTGAATCCTTTGGATGGAAAGGTAATGTGCAGCCTTTAGTTTCTTTGGAGATAGATGTTACCGAATTAGAGTTTGTATGCAACCCACTGTTATTAAATGCTTCTTTCTGTAAAGAACGTGATACAGTTACTGTTGTAACTGAGTTAGATGTTTGTGCTAATGCTGATGTTGTCACTGAACCGTCCAATGCATTTACAGCTGTAATATTTTCACCTTTCAAGGCACTGTTTTGAGACTGGCTACCAGATGAAAACAGAGAATGTTCTTTTGAGCTGTAATGCCCTGTGGATGTCAGCAATGACCTGTTAGGTTGGGAACCTACCGCTTGAGAAATTCCTGAAAGATGTATCGTGGCAGAATCAATACTACTGAATCTTTGACGGCTAGACGGACCAGAAAATCCTTGGTGTGAAGTGCTTAGTTTGCCTGAATGAAATGCTTTATGAACAATTTCACCAAGGTGACTCCCAGTCTCAGCGTCTGATAACATATTGAGCGATGACAATGGTGATGTGTTAATGTTCCCACTCGATCTTAGGCATGTCATGCCCATTTGGGAAGAAGCCGCCAATCTGTGCCTGGAATGTTGCGGTGATACAGAAGACGTACTATGTCGTCTGGAAATGGTACTTCTTCTCCCTGATGACAGTAGGGCATCAGCAAATGTGACAATCTCATGAATCATCGGGGTGGGGCTCCCTTAACAAGAAAACAGAGAATATTAATTACGACTATTCCTGGTTTTATTGTCACATTTTCAGTTCAGGATGCAATTGTGGTAAAATCAAGTATTATTCCACCTTTCAATGTGAAGACTCTATGTCACTAGTACAGAAACAGACCCTTCATCCCTGCTTCTCCATTTAATAATACATGGGAAATCTGTACCACAATTTCATATCTCTTGATACCTTTACCTGATAAAATAAGTATCAATCTCAGTTTAACTTTCAATTGATTCAGATTTCAGCTCTTTTACGGGACAAGAGTACCCAAAGTTTTACCACTCTTAATGCAGAAGTGCTTTTTGATTTCATTGTTAAATAGACTAGCACAAATTTAAGGACAGTGTTTCTTGTTCTGGATTTTTCACTACCATCAGCTGTTGTTCTTCATCTACACTATTAATCCCTTTTAACATTCATTATTGCTCAATCTTCTAACCGTAAGAGAATACAAACCCCAAGTAATGCAACTTTCACTCAGAATTTAAGCTTTTAAACCCTACATCATTTAGTCAGATATAGCATGCATCACATGCAGAGTTATCAGTAAGTTCATTCCAAACAGGGCCTACTTAATGCACCTTAATCTCCAAACTCAAAAAAACCCTATCACAGCACTGAGATTGTAATTTCCATCATCAGCAGTGCACTGGAGAAGCAATGACATAGTGGCAATGTCACTGGACTAGTAAGCCACGATCCAAGGATTAATGATCCAGCGCCATCCAGTACAAAGATGTACAGTAAGGTGGACTGACCATGTTAAATTGCCCATCGTATCCAGAGACATGTCCGTTAGGTGGATTAGCCATGGGAAATACAGGGTTACGGGGATGAAGAGGGGATGCTACTCCAACGGTCAGTGTGGACTCTATGGGCTGAATGGCTTGCTTCCACATCATAGGGATTCTACATCCAATACAGACGGTGGAATAAAAATCTGGAATTAAAACCTAGCCAGCCATGTAACCACTGCCAAAATGTCATAAAAACACTTCTCAGAGAGAGAGAGAGAGATTCTGCCATCCTTATTTGGTCCAGCCTGCAGACAACTCCAGACCCACAATAACATTGCGAGTTTTGAGAAGAGGTTGAGGTTCTGGATGTGAGTTTGCTCGCTGAGCTGGAAGGTTAGTTTTCAGACGTTTCGTCACCATTCTAGGTAACATCATCAGTGAGCCTCCGACGAAGCGCTGGTGTTATGTCCCGCTTTCTATTTATCTGGTTAGGTTTCCTTGGGTTGGTGATGTCATTTCCTGTTCTTTTTCTCAGGGATGGTAGATTGATTTGGAGCCAATGTGTTTGTTGATGGAGTTTCCGGTTGGAATGCCATGCTTCTAGGAATTCTCGTGCGTGTCTCTGTTTGGCTTGTCCTAGGATGGATGTGTTGTCCCAATCAAAGTGGTGTCCTTCCTCATCTGTATGTAAGGATACGAGTGATAGTGGGTCATGTCGTTTTGTGGCTAGTTGACGTTCAAGTATCCTGGTGGCTAGCTTTCTGCCTGTTTGTCAATGAAGTGTTTGTCACAGTTCTTGCAAGGTATTTTGTAGATGACGTTCGTTTTGTTTGTTGTCTGTATAGGGTCTTTTAAGTTCATTAGCTGCTGTTTTAGTGTTTTGTGGGCTACCCTGATGCCAAGTGGTCAGAGTAGTCTGGCAGTCATTTCAGAAATGTCTTTGATATAGGGGAGCTACAAATCTTCTCAAAACCCACTAGCACCTAAGGGGGCAATACGCTAAAACTGGCCCGAAGATGGGAAACCAATGCCATCCAACAGAGTGCCACCCGCGAACAGCTGTACTTCCTGCATGAATGCCTAAGGAAACAGGTACTACCTAAATGTCTCAAATACAAACCTCCCCTTAACACCCCGCTAGCCAAAAGAATAGCTGAGCAAAACGGCCACAGAATGCTTAGAGAAATGATCAATGATGCCCACAACAGACTCCGTAAATACAACCGGGAAGTTTTACGCGAAAAAACTTTATTCACTAACGCGACAGACCATGAATGGACAGACACTGTACAACGAGCCATAGACATTAGACAATGGCAAACACAGAAAACAAAAAAACTAGACCTGCAGAAAAAACTAGACAAACTCACACAAAATAACAACACAGACAGCACAGAAGCACGGATTAAAAAAAAATTCATCTGACCGACCACTAACAGACACTGAAAAAGCCGTCTTAGTAAGTGGATTAAATTACAACTTCCGGGATGCGGACAAGAAAGATTTCTTAGCAGCATTAGAAACAACACTGAAAGACAACAAAGTCACAGAAGAAACCCAGCAAACCATCAGACAGACAGTCGCACCAACATTAAGCAGGAAAAAGGAAGAAAACACTCAATACACAAGAAAGGAAAGCCTTAAAAGGACTCAAAAAAGATAAAAACATCGTTATCCTACCTGCAGACAAAGGATGCTTGACAGTCATTTTAAACCAAACAGATTACATTGAGAAAGCGAGCGCACTGCTTGCAGATACCGATACTTACTAACAGGTGGCGATAGACCCGACCCCACAGCTAGAGAACCGAATCACAGCCTTACTGAAAAAACTTCAAAAATCTGGAGAATTAAACAAGAGAGACTTCCAAAAAATGAAACCAGATGGATCCAACACACCACGCTTCTACGGACTACCAAAAATTCACAAACCAGGAGCCCCCCTCAGACCCATAGTGTCGCTACCTGGAACACCAACCTACAGATTAGCCAAGGAACTACACCAAAGACCAAAACAACTAGTAGAAGACTCCCGCCACTCCAGTCACTCCACCCAAGAATTCCTGAACACCAAAGACACCAAGATAGAAGAGGATGAAATAATGGTCTCCTTTGACGTAACAGCCCTGTTCACATCCATCAACATCAACCTGGCCAAAGAAACACTGACTACACTATTAGAAGAACCGAAGACACATACACCAGACACCACCAACCTCATCAGCGAGGACATCATCAAGCTAGTGGACCTATGCCTTACCACCCACTTCACTTTCAATAATAAAACTTACAGACAAACCAACGGTACACCCATGGGATCTCCGATATCAGGGTTCTTAGCAGAGGCAGTATTGCAGAGACTCGAACAAACAGCTCTGCCAATCATCCAACCCAAACTTTGGGTCCGCTATGTGGATGACACCTTTGTCATCACTAAACAAAACAAATTAGAGGAAACCTTCAAGACCATCAATAATACCCTTTACTGGCATAACATTCACAAAAGAGGAGGAAAACAACAGCAAACTGCCATTCCTAGATGTCACAGTAGAGCGAACAGTCAATGGGGAACTTCAAACCAGCGTCTACAGGAAAACAACACATACGGACCAAATACTGAACTACAGGAGCAACCATCCCAACACCCACAAACGAAGCTGCATTAGAACATTATTCCAACGAGCCACCACACACTGCAGCACAGAGGAACTACGCAGAGCAGAGGAAAATCACCTATACAGCGTATTCAAAAAGAATGGGTACCCTATGAACACTGTCCGCCAATTCCTCAGCAACAAACCCAAACAAACAGACAAAACGGGCCCAGAAACCATAACCACGCTCACCTACATCAAAGACGTTTCCGAAATGACTGCCAGACTACTTGGACCTCTTGGCATGAGGGTAGCCCAAAAATCCCACCAAAACACTAAAACAGCAGCTAATGAACTTAAAAGACCCTATGCAGACAACAAACAAAACGAACGTCATCTACAAAATACCTTGCAAGAACTGTGACAAACACTACATTGGACAAACTGGCAGAAAGCTAGCCACCAGGATACACAAACGTCAACTAGCCACAAAATGAAATGACCCACTATCACTCATATCCTTACATACAGATGAGGAAGGACACCACTTTGATTGGGACAACACATCCATCCTAGGACAAGCCAACAGAGACACGCATGAGAATTCCTAGAAGCATGGCATTCCAACCGGAACTCCATCAACAAACTCATTGGCTCCAAATCAATCTACCATCCCCGAGAAAAAGAACAGGAAATGACATCACCAACCCAAGGAAACCTAACCAGATAAATAGAAAGTGGGACATAACACCAGCGCTTCGTCGGAGGCTCACTGATGATGTTACCTAGAATGGTGACGAAACGTCTGAAAACTAACCTTCCAGCTCAGTGAGCAATCTCACATCCAGAACCACAAGAACGTAGTTACTCTTAACTGGCATTTAGGGATCAGTAATAAATGTTGGCCTAGCCAACAATGCCCACGTCCCATGAACATAAAAACGTGGCTTTGAGTAACAGTCCATTTTCACACCAGATGTCACAGGTTTATAATCATCTGGAAACAAGCTGAAATTCCTAACGTTTATTTCAAATAAATCTTCTTTAGACACCAGAAAAATCAGTCCTATCAAACTGACTTGTTTTAAACCCAAGCCTGATGGTAAATCACAGTATCATCCAAAACCTTCATTTGTATTGAAAATAAAGCTTCTAATTTACATCTAACAGACATGAAAATTCCTGTAGAATAAATAAAGTAATTCAGAATAGAGAGAAATTAAAATGTTAATTACAATAATTCAAGTGCCCAAAATAGACTTCATATAAAAGGTTTGAAATGTGCACAGTTCCCTTCGAATGAGTTCATGATCTGACCCTTGTGCATCTTTTGTACGGATATCAGTAAAATAAAAAATAATTTATAATTATAAAATGACAGGTATCAGCAAATGATCAACATGCATGTACAAAATTGCTCCTCGACCAGAAATGTTAGCTGATTTACAGTAAACAGGATGATGTATTCGTTAAAATAGGGATAAAGAGATTTCAGACAATCTTGTTACATGTGAGCCATTATTATCTGACAACATAATTTAATGGTTTTAAAAATATGAGTGATCTTAAACATTTATCACTTTAGTGTCGTCCTTTATAGGTTGATTTAAACTTATGGTATTGATTAAAATCGATACGACTCAAAGTCAATAGTTTATAAATTCAATTACCTGGTGATGGAAGGGGTCTCGATCCAGTACTTGGAGATCGTCGTGTTGGGGAGAAACTGGATGTCTGAGTCCTGCTTCCCAGCTGTAATCTAGGAGGTATAGGCCCAGGTGTGAGGGAAGGTGGATGGTGGTCTGGTATTTCAGACATATTTGTATTGTGACTCTCCGCCATGTCAATTTCTGTCAAAATGAAGCCAAATCAATCAGCTAAATTTCTCAACGGGACGTGGCCTACAGAATAACGCAACATAGGAGACCATTCGGCCTACAGTGCCTGTTTCAACTTTTAAAAAAATTATCCAATGACTTGTTGTATATTTAATGTATTGTTTGGTGGAGGAAAAGTATAAATTGGCCTTAAGGAAAGCAAAAGTGTTTTTAGATATCCAACTGAAACTTTTGTCATATTAGACGTACAGTCAACTCTGAAGTTGCAGCTCTCCCTTCATCAGCTGCACCCCAAACATAAAAGCAGTGGGGTTGCAGGGAATTAATGACGACATCAATCTACGCAAATGTTACGGCATCAGTTGGTTCAGGCTGCAAATTCCAAATAATCAATTGGTAACATGCATTCATTCTCCGGATTCCACGTGTGACTAGCAACTAATCTCTATGTTCAAAATGAGAACAGTCCAAGGGGACTGATGTCTCCATGAGGAACCATTGAGAGTAATCAAACATGAGAATTTTGAACCAGAGCACAGAATGTGTTGGATTATTACAAATACTTTCATTGCTTCAGCTTTTACAGTCAAAGTAACAACATGGACACCTCCAAATAAAAATCCTTATTATTTGGTATATGAGGCATCAACAATGCTAGCACTTCAAATGACAAGCTGCACATTTTTGTTTTGTCCCATGCTAATGAGTCTTGAAAGAAAGCACTTAATCCAGTCTTGTCATGAAAATCAATCTCCCACAGGCACTGAGACAAGCTTAAAGCAGCAGAGAATTTCAACAAACCAAATCCTTATAAAGGGTATTTTCCATCACTTACATAATAAATCCAATGATTGAGGGGTATAGACAGGGTGGATAGCAAAAAGCTTTTTCCCCCAGAGTGGGGGACTCAATTACTAGGGGTCATGAGTTCAAAGTGAGAGGAGGAAAGTTTAAGGGAGATATGTGAGGAAAGTTCTTTACACAGAGGGTGGTGGGCGCCTGGAACGTGTTGCCAGCGGAGGTGGTAGACGCAGTCACGTCAGCGTCTTTTAAGATATATTTGGACAGGTACATGGATGGGCAGGGAGCAAATGGACACAGACCCTTAGAAAATAGATAACAGGTTAGACAGAGGATCTTGATCGGCGTAGGCTTGGAGGGCCGAAGGGCCTGTTCCTGTGCTGTAGGCTTCTTTGTTCTTCGATCATCAAGAAAGTGAATATAATGAAATCACTACATTTCAGGGATAGCGAAGAATCAAACAAGCAGCGGACAGACTTGCACTGGTCAAAAATTGTCCTTCCCAAAAATTTGACTAGATTCTCAAAATATTCTTAAAACTATGCTCTCTTGTTTGTTTTATTTGTACCTTGGTCCTCCCCATTTTAAAAAAAAATGGAGTTTACTTAAAATTCTCAACTATCACCCCCTAAAACAGATCAACACCCTTAATAAAACAGCAGTCATTATCTCCCAGACCACCCATAACCTCATCACCTCAGATGACCTCCAACCTTATCATTCCCCAACCCCGCACTGTCTGTTTCTATCTCCTTCCCAAAATAAAAAGAAAATTACCTGCCTTCTGGAGGGACCGCGCTCTCCGCGACTCCCTCGTCTGCTCCACATTCCCCACTAGCCCAACCACCCCAGCACCTTTCCCTGCAACCGCAGGTGATGCCGCACCTGTCCCTACACCTCCCAGCTCACCTCCATCCCAAGCCCACGAAAACCTTCCACATTAAACAGATGTTCACCCGCACATCCGCTAATGAGGTATATTGTATCCGCTGTTCCCGATATGGCCTCCTCTACATCGGGGAGACCAAGCGGAGGCTCGGAGAACGCTTTGTGGAGGACCTACGCTCAGTTCATGACATACGACAGTTGCTAACCACTTCAACAACCCCTCCCACTCCCACGACAACATGTCCATCTTGGGTCTCCTCCAGTGTCCCAACAATGCTACCCGAAAACTGGAGGAACAGCACCTCATTTTCCGTCTTGGAACCCTACAACCCAATGGTCTCAACGTGGACTTTACGAGCTTCAAAATCTCCCCACCCTAACCTCTTCCCAAGACCAGCCACCCCTCTTGTCCCTGCCTCCTTGACATGTCCATCTTCCCTCCCACATACCTGCCCCTCCCACCTCACTGAACAACGCCCATTCCAACTCCTAACCTACACTCCCCTTTATGAGGTTCATCCCCGCCTTCTTGACCTGTCCATCTTCTCTCCACCTATCTGCTCCACTATCCACCGTCTATCACCACCTCCCACTCCCTCCATTCAGTTCACAGCCCCCTTCCCCTCTCCATTTCTGAAGAAGGGTCCAGACTCAAAACATCAGCCTCCCTGCTCCTCTGATGCTGCCTGGCCTGCTGTGTTCATCCAGCTCCACACTGTTATCTCAGTATCCAGCTACTATCTCTGACAAAAAGAACTTGATGCGAACCCTGTACAATAAAACAGCGTAAATTCCAGTCTTGACCTTCTTCTGCTAACCATTACCACTGGTGAATCAGATATGTAATTTGTTCAGCAACTGCTCTATCTGGCAAAAAGAGAATTCCAAGTTAGTCAAAAATGACCGTTGGATTCTCTCTTCCTTCCTCCTCTATATTCTACAGCTACAGCAAAACAACAGATGTTAACTACTTTGATCTGCTGCTCTACAGTATAGCATCCCATGATCTCATTCTATAGAATATGGGTTTGGAAGGTTAGTAACATTAAGCAAATTGCACAAAACTACTAATGAGCTTTTCCTACAACTGGCAAGAGCACAGATAACCCTCCTCCTCCCCATGCGTGACCTGAAATGAGACAAGCAAATCAAAGCTTTTACTTCAATCCACAAAGCTAAATTTAAGCTTACAATAACATTTTTGAGGTGGTGCCATTTTCGCACTCATTGGATTAATAACTTCAGTTTCATCAGACATAATGGCTAGAGCTAAATTAAGAAGCGAATACTGACACCCAGTCTATCACAGTGGAAACAGTTATGTAGTTGGTGGTGTGCAAATGGCAAGCAGCAACAACCACGCCAAATGCTAACGGTTTTAGATCAGCAAGTTTTTACATTTGTAGTCAGCTGGAAGTGCCTCAGTTTAAAAGTATATCAAAAAGGTTAGCACTCCCAACAATTCAGCATTTTGTCAGTCAGATTAAGTGATCTGGTCCAACACTAAGGGTTAACTAGCAATTTACTTTATTTTTAATAAAAAAGGGAAATGCTTTAAGGACAATGCCCTACAACTGAACCTGTCCACATACCTGATGGACTGCTCGGGCTGTGCACGATGGTTCTGTTTTCACTATGCTCTAAAGTGCTGTTTTCTTCTGCTTCCGCTGGAGGAGGTCGATGCTCCAGGATCTTGCATGTGTAAACACATCGCTTCCTAGCATCCGTTGTACTCCAGTACACCCTTGAGCACCTATCAATTTATGTAACACAAACACACATTAGAACAATCCAATCACCAAATGAAAGTTACGAATTTTAATTGAATGCATTATTTAATCGAGAAATAAAGTCAAGGGGTCAAAGCTTATCCTGAAGGTTACCAAATAGGTTACAAAGAGCTGGAGGTTAAGCAAGCCACGAAAGTAGTAGATTAACTCACTACACAGAGTTTGTCTTCTACCAATTCATATGAGAGCAGGATAAATCCAATCCAGCCACTAACCACTCCCTTACCATCCCATCAATTTCTTCACTATCATCAGTGAAATGCTAGATATTTTCAGCAGTTATCAAGCAGCATTTAGACAGTAACAACCTGCTCACTGGTACTCAGTTTGGGTTCTGCCAGGACCAGTCAACTGCTGCCTTCATTACAGTTTTGGTCCAAGGAGCTAAACTCAAGAGGGGAGGCAAAACTGAGCACCTGGAACGTTAGGGCTGTATTTGGCCAAATGCGGCATTGAGAAATGCTGGAAAAATTCTCCACCTGAAGTATAATAGCATCCTTTATAACAAGAGTAAGGCAACATTTTTATCCCTCACTAATTGAAACTTACAACAACCAAATCTGAATTCAAATGTTACATCTTGTTGAGATGTAGATTAGATAATGAGAAAAGTCAGGGGGGAGGAGCAGAAAATGGTGAAACATGCACACCAAACGTAAATTTTGTGAACATTTAATTTTTGTTATAAATCATAATTATTAACTAATCCTGAAAACAGGAACTGGATTATCAATGCTTCCAAAAAGCACAACATCATGTATGCGCTCTCTCTCACCCTATTTCGTAGCAGTACAATGAAAACTTACTGATAGCCGATTGGAAATAATTTGGCTTCACAGTCAGAGAGATCATTGAGTATCCCCAAACAATCTATTGTCATAGATCCTGGATTAAAAAATGAAACAAAATTATACTTTTATGGACCTAATTGAAGGAACATCTCAGCTGAAAACATGAACAATGAAGCACATTCAAATGCATGAAATTCCCAATCAGTAACTACATTGAATGTACTGCATAGAAACAGGCCATTCAACCCATCAAGCCCGAAGTTCATTAAGGATAAAAGCAAATCCTGTAGAATACCATAAAGGTTCACGACTATCTGCCTGTTGCGCCTCCTCACTGCCTGCAATAAGTGAATTTACCATACATAATAAGTTTTTGACCTTTATGCAAATATAAACCAGTGATCCAGATCAAATGTAAATAAAACTAAAATTCAACTTTGGACTAACATATCTGGTCTGGCTGAACTTGAATGGCACACATCTCCAGAAGCAATGTTTATGACACCAATAGTCTAGGCCAACCAGAAGTAATGCCAACTCTATTTGGCACCCATCCGTTATTCAACTCTCCTGCAAATTCAGACAAAAATGGAAACATACCAGCTCAGTATTAATGTGCATCAATTAATTCATGCTGCCCAACTATGGAAGTGGTCTTATACTAGCGAATTCTTATCGTGGATGACCAGACACTCAACGCAGAATTCATTCTCAATCTCATAATTTTTAAATACAATGACAGAATTCCACCACCCCCCAGAACTTCTTTTAAGCAAAGGATCTAAGATTATCACAAGAAGCTCATCTTTCAATCTGCACATCTGTGGAAAATAAATAACACTTTATACATATCATCCTGTCTCCTCCCATAAAGGTTTGCACCGGAAAAAGTCTACCTGCTTAACTAAACACGTAGTGACCTGTTTCAATATTTCTTCGTGTAGCACAGTTTCAAATCATGGTTGATAACCACATTCTTAAAAGTACTATACAAATTAAAATGGCTATACTCACCTATCATCATGTGGATACTGCCTGGCTCAAGGCCTGTCAGAAATTTCCTTCTTAAAGTTATGTCCTCAAAGTTGACATAAACCCTACGTGAAACCTCAAACCCATCATCGGCAACAGTCTGGAAAGAAATGTTGTGTCGTTCATCAAAAATGGTCAACAGCATTCAAACCATTCAGTGTCTGCCCAACTGTCTAATAAATTTGTTAAAGAATCTTGCATCACAAGTTGTTCATGATCAACTGAGCTTTGCCAGTAGAAAACTAATCACGTAACAAGGTGGTTTCCTTCTGTGAAGGAGGACAAAAGTTTCACACTTTAATCAGCGATTTGTTGAGAGCTGAATTCTGCCCTAATGTGTATCAACGATTTTCTGAATGTGCATTTCCAGGAGGGGCCTCAGTTACTGCTTATATTTATTGGGTAATAGCTTCTGTCTTCAACCTACCTCCCCTTTGACTAGATCTTTGTGCCGCTGGCAGTACACTTTCTTGTCATCCAGGAACACACAGTTCTTTGCCCGAGCGCACATGAAATGGTAATTGCTTTGACAGGATGTAAGACAGCAACCAACAGTAGCTCCAGCCTTCTGACAACACTCGCAACGCTATAAAATAAACAGAATGAATAAGTATCATCTATAGAACATTTATTTTTTGAAACAGCCATATCACAAGATGGGTAAATTAAGCTTGCCTTTACTTTAAAAGGTTAATTCAAATCCCTCCCATACAACAATGCTCCAGTTTTTAAACTCCTTGACCTTCTTGACAAGGGGTTAAAGGTAGCCTAAGTTAGACAAACAAGTTAGAGTTCTCTGACCATCAGGGTAAGCTACATTGAAAATAATTAACATTCAAAAGTGAGTTACTTTACAGAATCCAAACACAGAATTGGATGGTCTAACTAGAATTTAATCGGATAAACAAGTGTTGTCACTACTATCATTAGTGGTACAATTCAACATTCATTAGAAAACTACTTATTGTCTAGAATCGAATCTAAGCAAGGAAGGAGGATGGGTTGCAGCCTAGAATCTGCTATTTTGATCTGACAAACTGAAGCTTTCTTTTAGTTCAGTAATCACATTAATTATACTTTGTTACTGATATTTTAGTGATAATACTCGATTTATTTTATCTTGCTATTGATCTACTGGATCTAATCTTTCATTACTTACTCTTTTGTACACCACAAATTAGATTCTCCATAACCACTTGCATTCCAGTGAAAAAGAGAAACCTTTTGCAAATGGCAGAAGTGCCATTATGTACAACCAAGACAGAATCCCCCTCGTCCTCACGTACTACCCCACCAACCTCCGAACCCAATGCATCATTCTCCAAAACCTCCACCATCTGCAATGTGACCCCACTACAAAGACATTTTTCCCTCCCCACCCTTGTTTGCTTCCCGGAGGGATCACTCTCTCTGTGACTCCTTTGACCGTTTTACACTCCCCTCCAGGGCCAACATACCCAGCACTTTTTCCTGCAACCACACTAAGTGCTATACTTGCCCCTACACCTCCCCGCTTACCCCCATCCCAGGCCCTAAGAAGACTTTCCACATTCAACAGATGTTCACCTGCACATCTGCTAGTGTGGTAAACTGTCTCTGCTGCTCCCGCTGTGGCCTCCTCCACATCGGGGAAACCAAGCGGCGGCTTGGGGGCGGCTTTGTGGGACACCTATGCTTGGTTCTTAACAAACAACTGCACGTCCCAGTCACGAACCATTTCAACTGCCCCACCCACTCATTGGACAACATGTCCATCCTGGGTCTCCTGCATTGCCACGAATCATGCCACCCAAAAGCTGCAGGAACAGCATCTCATACTTCGCTTGGGAACCGTGCAGCCCAATGGTATCAATGCAGACTTCACAAGCTTCAAAACCTCCCTTCCCCCGACCGCATCCTAGCCCAGCTCACCCTGCCTCCCTAACCATTCCTTCCACTTCAAGCTCCACCCCTACCTCTTACCCACTAACCTCAACCCTCCTTCTTGACCTCTCCGTCCTCTATGGATGAACCTATCCCCTCCCTAACTCCCCCACCTACATTCACTTTTACTGGGTTCAAACCCTCCTCTTTGACCTGTCTGTATCCTCTCCACCTATCTTCTCCTTTATCCATCTTCTATCCGCCTCTCCCTCTCTCCCTATTTATTTCAGAATCCCCTTCCCCTCCCCCATTTCTGAAGAAGGGTCTCGAACCGAAACTTCAGCTTTCCCACTCCTCTGATGCTGCTGGGCCTGCTGTGTTCATCCAGCTCTACACCTTGTTATACTTAATTCATAGATAACAAGGTGTAGAGCTGGATGAACACAGCAGGACAAGCAGCATCAGAGGAGCACAAAAGCTGACGTTTCAGGACTAGACCCTTCATCAGAAAAGGGGGGTGGGGAGAGAATTCTGAAATAAATGGGACGGGGGGGGGCAGACTGAAGATGAATACAGGAGAAGATAGGTGGAGAGCAGAGTATAGGTGGAGAGGTAGGGAGGGAATAGGTCAGCCCGGGGAGAACGGACAGGTCAAGGGGGCGGGATGAGGTTAGTAGGTAGGAAATGGACGTGCAGCTTGAGGTGGGAGAAGGGGATAGGTGACAGGAAGAACAGGTTAGTCTGTGTCTGCTGCTTTCTAAACATGACTCCCACAATGTAGCTAAATTGTTTTTGATATTCCTACATTTCCAAAACGTCTTTTAAAAATGAGCAGCATTTAACACATAATTTTTGAAATTCAAGTACAAAACCCAGTTCATTCCCAGCTGATATCTATACTTGCATTGTACAAGCTATACTTCACATTTGTTTTGCTTTTATTGTCTCCTTTCAAATTCCCCATAATAGAGATCATTATAACACAATGATATCAGCATCAGAATACATAGATAATACACATGGAAAGCTACTGAAAAAATAATAGTAATACACATTTTTTAAGAACAAACTTAATAGAAGATATTATATGGGTTGAGAACATGGGAAATATTCTCACCAATGGAATAAGCTCCACTCTTAGATCACTGCCACTTATGTTTCAGGTCAGGTCTAGTGATTTATTTCATACTCTTTGTATTTCATTCTAGGATCACAGCAGAAACCTCCAACTCTAGAATTGAAGAAATAAAACCTCTTTTTGTCTATTACACTCTTGCCTATTTTAGAACATTCCTTGGGAACTCCACTAAAACTCACCAGCTGCTTGCCCCTGATTACAGCCATGTGCACATTCTTCAAAGAGCCATCATCATCTTCAAAGACCTCCGCTGACCACAAGGCACAGTTTATGTGTGTCCACTCATTCTGGCCAACGTACAGAAGACGCCCAGCATCCTAAAAGAGCCGATAATTCTATCAATACCTGGGTTTTAAGACAGATTCTTTGACACTATTATGAAGTCTACTTTAAATGAACAGCTCCAGAGTACACTGAATATCTCTTGTGGACAGCTAAAATGAAAGACAACTGTTGTTAACCTCAACTAGTGGGCAGTCTGAAAATAAACTGAATTTTTTTAAAAAATGCAGAATTCTTTAGTCTGGATAATGTGCAGAATTCAGAAAAGTAGTAACAGTTGTACAAGCATAAGCGGCATTTAATGGCTTAACTACATTAGAGATGGAAACTGAATATCTTCTATTTTACTGTACTTTTTGCTAGTTCTCAAGATGCGTGTAACTTTGGCGAGATCACATTTATTGGCTATTCCTAGCTAACTCGAGAAGGTAGTAACTGGCCATTGCTCTACAACATCATGACCCTACTGGAATTTTAAAAAAAGATACTGATCCAATGGCAGCTGGAGTACAGAAGCATATACCTAACTCGGAAAGGAAAACAACCAGTTTCTGCGAGTATTAGAGAGCACAGACATTAAGTCTCATTTCAGGGATGCCAGCCTGACTCTGTTCTGTGCCTGGGAAGGCAGTGAATCCGAGTTTTCTTGTGTATTCATTAATTCATGTGAGCATCATATACTCCATCACGCTCCTGACTTAAGCCGTGCAGATGGTGCAGTTATAGTGGTTCAGGTTGTGAGTCATATGGTCCAAAGTACACAGTCTCCACCTTGTTGCTAGCAAGCTTTAGTTGAGTGTAAGCCTCAAGATATTAATGGTAGGGACTTATGTGTTGGTCATTACCTGGTCCTTATGTGGCATAAAGAAGGCTGGCAGATTTTTGGCTTCAACAACAAGGTGCAACAATTGACTCAGCTGCTTTAGAACGGTACAATGCTACAAATATGCTTAGCAGTTTTAATTCACAATCTCAACTAAACAATATTTTGAATTAAGAATTTACATGAATAATTCTTGGTGCTGAACTGAATAATAGTTGAAACAATCCCTAGCCCATCCCAGTAATATCCGTAAATAACAGGATCTGACATTTAAAACGTGCCATTTGAGCTAACTTCCCAAAACAAAGACAGGCAACCCAAAATCATGTAAGTCAATCGAGTTACAAGGTTTTCAACCTTGTTTCAAAGAATACTCCTACTTTACTTCACACATACAAAAACAAACAGCAAAACATTTGAGATTTGCAACCAGTTGGCTGAGATGACTGGCTTGGAGATAAATGACAAACTCACGTTTCTGTTGTCATCTCCATATTTCAGGCAAAGCACACACTGCCTGTTGTCTTCCACATCAGGAGGGGGGTCGATATCAGGACTGTCCTCTCGGCTTCTGTCAGAGCCTTACAAAGATGACAAATTGACATTACTCCATTATTTATATTAATACTATTGCTGATGAATAATTATTACTGATCCTGGCTAACACTGCTGATTTTACATGAGGTACTGAACTGTCCTAATTGAAGAGAACAAAATATTGAATTATTCTGACAGTAATTAGTCAGAAATGAGTTTGCAAAAGAACAGGTAGGAAAGGAATAGGTGATGGGGTAATTTTGTTAATATGGGATGGAAGAGGGAGAACAGCAAGAAGTAACTTTTAATCAGAAGATGCAGAACATATACGATGCAGGTAAGAAACAAGGGAAGATGACACAGGTAGTCACAGACACACAGTCTATAGGCCCCCAAACAGTAGCTATATATTAGGCCAGGGAATTATTTAGGAAATAACGAGGACATGTAAAAATGCAGCACATTAGAGACAGGTGACTCCAATCTTAGTGTAGATTGGGGAAGCCAAATTGTCAGAGGCAGCCATGAAGAATTCAATGGGTGCAGTCTGGTCTGTTTCTGAGAAAACTAACTTGTGCATTCAACCAGGGGTCAGGCTATTGTAGATCTGATAATGAGGCAGATTTAATAAATGATCACAAAGTAAAAGATCCCCTAGGAAACAGTGACTATAACATGGTCGTTCAGTTTGAGTATGAGAAATCTGGGTTAGAAACAACCATGGGCAAACTTAAACAAGAGCGATTTCGGAGGTATACGGGTGGACTTGGCTGAAGTGGGCTTGGAAAGGAATTTAGCAGCAAAAGGTAGTTGACGTACAACGGCAGACATTGAAGAAAGTAGTTCATAACTCACAACAAAGACATATTCAAGTGAGAAAGGATGATTCTGGAAAGGGGATAAACCAACTATGCTTAGCCAGGAAGAGTTAAGGATAGCATCAAATCAATGGCAAAACATACAATGTTGCAAATACTAGTGGTAAACCAGTGAACTGGGAAAGTTTTTAAAAAAGGTAGAAAATAAATCTCATGGGTAAACCTCAAGTAATATCAAAACAACTGATAAGGGTTTCATTAAATATATCAAAAGGAAGAGAAAAAGCAAAGTGAACACAGGGCCCTTAGAGAATGAGGCTGGGGAAACCAGGACATGGTAGAGGACTTTGCCTCAGTCTTCACAGCAGGAAACACAAACAACATCCTAAAATACAATGCAAACAACAAGTAAAAGAGGTACAGGAAATAAATACAATCGCTGTCAGGGTGGAAAATGTTTTAGGGAAACTAATAGGGCTAAAAGCTGACATGTCTTCTGGGCCTGATGGGACACATCTTGGGATATTAAAGGAAGTAGCTAGACACACAGCAGATGCACTAGTAGTATTACGCAAGAATCCTTCAATTCTGTATAAACACTGGAGGATTGAAAAACTATCAACAAAACACCCTTATTCAAAAAGGAAAAACAGCTAATAAACAGGTAGTTCACTATTGGTAGTTACTTTCACATCTGTTAGTGAGAAAAATGTTAACACCTCTGTTAAAGGGTGTTAGCAAAGCGTTTTGAAATGCAGGGTCAGCGCAGCTTCATGAAGGGGGAAACCTGCCTGATAAACTGACTATAACTTTTTGAAGTGGTAACATGCATGATAGATGAAAGGGAACCTGCAGATGCAATATAAACGTATTTCCAGAACGTTTGATAAGGTATTACACATGCAACGACTTAAGATAGGCATCTATACTATTGGGTGGCGTATATCTGTGTGGATATTACTTGAATACATTAGCTAACTGATAGAAGGCAGAGAATTCAAAGAAAGGGGGCTTTTTAAGAATGGCAAACTGTAAATAATGCAGTGCCAAAGAGGTCAGTGCTGAGGCCAACTATTTACAATATATCTTAATGACTTGGATGAGAGAAATGAATTTACTATTGCCAAGTCTGTGAATGACAAAGTAGGCAGAAAGGCAAATGGTACAGATGATCCAGACAGGTTGAGCAAGTGAGCTGAAACTTGGCAAATGGAGTATAATGTGGAAAAGTCTGAGGTCATGAACTTCGGCAAGAAGAACTGAGGAAAAAGGCAGCAGAAAGCTAACATACAAGTTCAGCAGGTAATAGAGAAAGCAAATGGAATGCATAGAGAACAAAAATAAAGTAGCCTTGCTAAAAGCACATAAGGCACTAGTGAGACCACACCTAGAATATTGCAAACAATTTTACTGCACTTATCAAAGAAAAGATATCGCTATACTGGAGACAGTGTAGGTAAGGTTCAATAGGTTTATCACTGGTATGGGGAACTTTCTTACAAGGACAGGTTGAGTGGGTTTGGCCTACAACCAGGGGTGTTTAGAAAAATGAAAAGATGACCTTGCTGAAATATAGAATATTCTTGGAGATTTGACAGGAGAGATGTGAAATGATTGTTTCCCTTGAGGAAAAGTCCAGGACCGGAGGGCATAACTTTACAGTAAAGGGTTGTTCAATAAAGAGGAGTTTCTTCTAAGAGGGTAGAGAATCTAGGCGTTCTTGGTCAGAAGCTGTGTGAGCATTATGTTCAAGGCTGAGATAGATAGATTTTTCATCAATAAAGAAATCAAGGGTAACGAGGGAAAGGCCATAAAGTGGCACTGAGTATTGTTAAATCAGCCATGATCTCACCAAATGAGAGAGCAAACTCGATGGGCCAAAAAAATGTACGTCATCTCCCACTTATTATGGTCTTCTACAGGGTACTGCAAAAAACATGTTACTGAGAGAACAGGCAGTTAATGTATTTGTACTGATCCTCCTGGAATCAAAACTGAATCTAGTTTAGACAGGAGGCACAAACACACACTGGTCAAAAAGCCATAGTCGTCCTAGACAAGCATGGGTTCAGGCCTCTTCCTATTTGCGTGGGCTCATGGAACAAACAACATGGACAGTTTGGACAATGAAAATACTGATTCAGCACCAGCTGGAGAATTGCATTCAAGACATCGACAGTATACTTTAAGAAGAATATAAAGATCAGTTCAGAAGCTATTTATTTGAATGAGAAAAGGATAAGCAAAATCCCCCGAAAAATAGGAGATGAGAAGACTTGTTTAAAAAAAATGCATCTCAGCTGAAAACAGTTTCAATAATAACTTTTAATCCTACTCGTGATATACTGTTTCAGGACCACAGAGAATTGCACATCAGGTGGGACGCATTGCATGGGTTTGCAAACAGCTAGACAGGCATGATGAGCAAACTGTGTTGTTAAGATTAAGCGTCATGCTGCCATTTAGCTTGTTGGAACAACTATCATACACCACGTACAATGAACACATCTTCAAATCTTAGGTTAATATCTACAAAAATTCACATACAAACCTGAAATAATCAAAGCCACAAACACAAAAATGGAAAATTTGTATGTGCTTGCGGGGCACAGAGAAAAGGGAAAGAAATTACTTTTCTATAGCTTACAATGGAAGCAAGGCAACTTTGTATATTTCTATCAGGAGTGGAGAGAGAAAGAAAAACATAACTAGAAGGTAGTTATTTTGGAATTAATTTTAATATTTCACTATGACGGGACTGAGATCAAAATTATGAGGTTCAAAATTAAAACGGACGTTATCCCCTGGCCCGGATGTTTAGATGATGTATTATCTCAGTCCAGCTTCACACATTAGTCACAAACACTAACTAGCAATTATATAATATCTCTGTTGCAGATGCACAAACACTGTCCAAACCCCCTTTGGATGCAAATACTAATGAAAGTTCCGTCCAGCTTCATAGCTACTTCCTCCAGCACCTGTGCCAGCTATATGCCTGCCTCGACCTGAGACTATGGTTGTTGCAGAATACTGTACTACAGATGACAAATGACATAACTTTGCACATTACAGTACAATCTTAGAGGTCATGTCAGGTGATTTTGTTGCATAAATCGCCAAACTGCTATGTTATGACCAGCGATGCTACATCAGTACAAGTACACAACCAGGTGTATGAGTGTTTGTAATGGCTTGACCAGAAAACAACGGCTTGATTATAACATGTTAATGTCCAATACATAGTTGGTAATTTTACTGATCATAGTGGTTGTTGTTTTAACACTGTTTCAGCGAATACACCAAAGATACTAGGACTAAATTTGCAAAATATATGCTTTCATAATGGCACTGCATGTACTGGAAGTGTGTGGCAGGAAATTATAGATACTACTCCCACAAACTAATGCCCATTTGAATACCCAGACAACAAGTTTTGGCACTATTGCAAGATTTCTGATTTATGCTTAAAAGTGAGACTTCAAGGACCAGGCAGCAGTTGTCAAATCTAAAGATCTCCATTCACAATTTTGATATAAATTTATCACACTGTAATCTTAACTCTCATTACTCTCTCCACAGATGCTGTCACTTCTGATGAGTATTTCCAGCTATTTCTACTTTTATCTCCATTTACAGTTTCAACTAAAATAATATGCAATACCATATTACACCTCTAGATGACTAAAAGTACTGCAAATAGTCCAACACGTATTCTTACAGACCAAAATCTTGGAGGTGGCCAGACAGGAGAAGGAACTCCATTTAAATAAATGGAAGGATTGTATTCCTGATCTGCCCTCATTTCTTCTTTCACCTCTCTGCCATCACTGGTACTAAACTTTCAGCGGAAAGGTCCATGGTCAATCTTTGTATATCACTGCTAATAGAGAAGCTTATGTTGCCAATGAATGGAAGGCTTCCATCAAAGACACAGTGCATTTGATTGAACAGATGAACACAGGCATGCGTGTGATGGTTACTGAACGTCATGCCTCTGTCCTTCATTTCTGGCCATTCCTGCAAATCATTTAACTTGCTCCTGGATTCTGAGGCTCTGGGGAACAATGCATTGATATCATGCTCACAAAAGTGAAGTGCACAACTTCGTTGCTCATAACCCAAAATCACTGGCATGTTATCCATAATTTTGTGACATGAATTAGCAGCATTTCTTGAATTACTATCCTCAAATAAAGTCCAAGTTGTCATTTGCCATTTCAATTCTCCCCATGGAATATCATTCAATTTCTGTCTTTGCTCCAATTATTTCAATGAAACATCTGAGGAACAGTACTGCATCTTTTCACTGAGCATTTGGAAGTACTTTGTAATTTTTTTTTAAACCTAAAGCAACAATACACCTTCTGTATAGCAACAAGTGATGCCACACTAGACCAAGTGTATGAGTCTAGGGATGATGGAAGAATGGAGTAAAGAACAGGTTGCTGCTTAATAAGTGGAACCTCCGCTAAAAAAATGGATTTGCTTTATTCTTCGACTTTTTATTCCAACAGACTACTCTGCTCCACTTTACCTGTGTCTCTCAATTCCCATTCTACTCGCTTAAACCTCATTCAGTTATCTCCCTTTAGCTATTCACACACACCTTGTTCACCTTTTTATTTGGTTGATCTGTTACACCCTTCTCTTCTGCAATTCTTACTCTTGTTGTTTACTAGCCCCTATTCTTCACTTTAAATATCAATTACTTTGCCTACATGTGCTTAGGTCCATTTTAAAATAGTATCTTTCAGCTCTGAAGGGAGGTCTGCAAATGGATACTCACTTTCCTTCTCTCCACAAATAGTGATGCATTGAATCTGTTCAGAATTTTCTTTTCTGTTTCAGATTTCCAGCATCTGCTGCATTTGGCATTCTGACTTGGAAACATTTGATGCTGATTCAAAATGCCTGAGGTGGTAACCATATCCAGAACCAAAGATTCCTGAACAACAAACCCCACCACCAGAGCACTGACGCGCCATCCCACATCTCTCTTGCCCCGACCACCGCAGTACAGAGGTAATTGGAATGGGATGAGTTTAGACCATTCAGCCTCTTGTACTTGTTTAGTTAAAAACAGTGAATCTACACTTTAACTCCATTTAGCCATCTCTGTTGCAGTTTTCTTGAATCCCTTTTCGCCTAAAGACACAAAAATAAAACTGCACAGTTGTAATGTTTAATATTTTAATCATACCTGCTGCAATTGCAAGGGGTGGTGGGGGCAGAGGCACTGGTGAATCAGGGTCTCCAGGTCCTTTTGGTTGTGGTGCGGGTATGATCTTCTTGGTAAGTGCAGGCTGCTCAGTGCGAGTGCTCTCCTCCCGTTCTTGCCACTGAGCATAGTTGTGATCCGATGATGGTGGCAACACTGCGTTTGGTAGCATTCCACTACTGAAACAGCAAGATACTGACAGTAAGCATTTTAAGCAAATATGCTTCACTGAACGCCGATTAGACAAAGCAAATCCTTCGGTTTGAGGGGGTGCCTGGTTGGAACAGTCTGCTTATCTGAGAAAGAAGGGCAGCAAGCCACAAGCCAGTGCAAGTGGCAGGTAATCGTTTTCATGTTGGAAAACAACACAAAATCTCAGGGTTATGAGCTTAAGTTTGGTAGAAACCAAGATACCACAATTTGTGCAGGGCTTACTCCATTTCCCCATTTTCCATTTCCTCGCACACTTCAATGCACCCAAGGTGTGGATTTGCTCCGTGCTGTAGTTCAACTAACACCAACAACCCTCCAGCACATCATTTCAATGTCCAGTATTTATGCACAAATCTAAAGTCAGTCTCAACAGTTTGTGCAGGGGTAACAACCAAACCCTGTACTATCCTTTCCAGATATTTGCACACAACCACTTCAAGCAGGAATAGAAAGTTTGTGTAACGACACACTATCCAACACAGTAGACCAGACACCCTAATGCTCCTCCTTTTGAGATTAACTAAAGATCATGATGGCACGCATGATTCAATTTTCCTCTGTAAAATCAGCACAGTATTTTTTTTTAGAGATAATGGGAACTGCAGATGCTGGAGAATGCCAAGATAATAAAATGTGAGGCTGGATGAACACAGCAGGCCAAGCAGCATCTCAGGAGGGCATCTCTGATGAAGGGTCCAGGCCCGAAACGTCAGCTTTTGTGCTCCTGAGATGCTGCTTGGCCTGCTGTGTTCATCCAGCCTCACATTTTATTATCACAGTATTTTTTTATCTTTTACACCAATGGCAGTTGAAGGGTTATTCAGTTAGGAAGTAACCAGACTTGAGAGACAGAACATGACCAAAGAAAGATATGGAAGTGACAGAAGATTTTGTGGCAAATGCTCTAAAAGTAATATTGAGTATTTTTTGTCCTGGTCCACAGAATTGAAAAGGACATACCCTCACACAAAGGTCTAGTTCATGCTCATACTTCCTGATTCATGCATCTGAGTTGGGGGAAAAAGTAATTCAATTCAAAAAAAGTATTCTGAGCTTTGTCTAGATAATATAATTTGATTGACAAAGTGATTCACAGCTTCTCTTGCAAAATCTAAACACTGAACGTTTCCAGAGAGATACTGGAGAAGTTAAGCTAAGATTCTGCAGACAATTGAAAGAGCCACAATTTAAAGTTAATAACGTGCAACAGAGTTTTGTCCATGCAACTGATGTGGCTACTTCATGGCGGTCCCGAGTCAAAGTTGAGGACTATCAGTGCAACTCCCAACTGACTGCATACCACTGCACCGCCACCTCTGCTGCATCTGTCCTGCTGGTAGGACAGGGCATATCCAGGGGTGGCGACGGTGGTGCCTGAGACGCTGTAAGGTATGATGCCATGAGTATGACTATCTCAGGCTGTTGCTGGACCAACCTGAGACAGTTCTCCCAATTTTAGCACGAGCTACTGGACGTTCCTAAGGGAGGACACTACAGTGTCAACATGGCTGTTTCTGTGCTGAGGTTGATGCCAGGTGATACATCCAGTTTCATTTCTTTGAGACTTTTTTAGCAACTGCTACAACTGAATGGCTTACTAGGCCATTTCACAGGGCAAGAGAGAGTTAACCACATTACAGTGGGTCTGGAGGCACATGAAGGCCGGACCAGATTTCTTTCCCTGAGGAAATCAGTGAATCAGATGGATTTTTCCGACAATCAACAATGACTTTGAGGACATCTGAAGATCCTTAATTCTAGAATTTTTATTGAATTCAAACTCCACCTTACCCAACCTGCCCACTCCCCCATTACTTCTCACACCATTCCCACTTTCCTGTTCCCTCTCCCATCCTGCCCACTTCCAGAACCTCATTCACGAAAACAAGAAAAGCTGCTTAAATGTTCCAAAGCTTTCCAACCGCTAGTGAATGAATAGTTACACAATGCAGCATCTAGTACCATGAAATGAAGGTTATAACTCTTCTCCCGCCAACGCCTAACAATCCAGCACTATGATGGATCACAACTTCAGGTGTGCTTCACATTTCTGTTGCGACTGGGGATCAGAGAGTCCAGCCAAAAATTGGGAACTCCATCAGGGCAGAAACATATGACAGTGAAGCAGCAATCTGATAGCAATTGCTACACTTTAAAAAAAATTGATCCAAATTGTCAAAATGGAGGGATAACCAGAGGCAAATGGTATATTACTTATATCTACTTTAAAAGTGAAGTTTTTTTTTTAAAGAAACGTTGCCAAACATTATGAAGATAATGAAGAAAATCTAGAAAATTCAAAGCAGCAGGAAATGTTACTCCCCTAAAACTGTGCAAAGGTAATTAACTATGCTTTTCAATATGACAGCGAAAGTGTTTGAAGTTTTATCGCAACTTCAATTCCAGCTAATGTCTGACACTCAATTCAGTACCTCACTTCAAATTTAAATCCACCCATGTCCAACTGAGATGCTAATCTCCTGTTCTGTGCCATGTTGGGATTCAAAAATGCATTCCTGTCCAATGGAATTCCAATCGCTACTTAAGCTCCTGAACCTGATGAAGGATTCAAGTCAGTTCTCAAAATTATGATAGCAATTTAATTTTTTTTTAGCAACTCTGTCCCACATTAAGATGCAGGCATGCATTCCTTCCCACTCTTCAATTGCTTTCTAGTCTCTACCACAAATATAGAATTCATATACGTCACACGAGTACCAGTAATTTCATGAATTGTACAACACGGAAACAGGCCTTTCAGACCAACCAGCATGTGCTAGATTTTACACAACACATGGGCCTCCTCTTGTTTTTTATTTTAGCCTTTCAACACACACTGCATTTGTTTAGATCCTATATGTTCCAAGGACAGTATTACAGTTGCAGAAAGGATGTTTGGGGACTCGTCAACTGAGGTACTATGGGCTGAGGTTAGAAACAGGAATGGAGCGGTCACCCTGTTGGGAGTTTTCTCTAGGCCTCCGAATAGTTCCAGGTATGTAGAGGAAAGGATAGCAAAGATGATTCACGATAGGAGTGAGAGAGACAGGGTAGGTGTCATGGGGGACTTCAACTTTGCAAATATTGACTGGGAACACTATAGTTCGAGTACTATAGATGGGTCAGTTTTTGTCCAGTGTGTGCTGGAGGGCTTCCTGACACAGTACGTAGATAGGCCAACAAGGGGTGAAGCCACATTAGATTTGGTACTGGGTAATGAGCCCGGCCAGGTGTTAGATTTGGAAGTAGGTGAGCACTTTGGTGATAGCGATCACAATGCTGTTATGTTTACTTTAGTGATGGAAAGGGATAGGTGTATACCACTGGGCAAGAGTTATAGCTGTGGGAAAGGCAACTACGATGAGGTTAGGCAAGATTTAGGGAGCATAGGATGGGGAAGGCAACTGCAGGGGATAGGCACTTTAGAAATGTGGAGCTTATTCAAGGAAAAGCTCCCGCGTGTCCGAGATAGGTATGTACCTGTCAGGCAGGGAGGAAGCTGCAGAGCACGGGAGCTGTGGTTTACGAAGGAGGTGGAATCCCTGGTCAAGAGGAAGAAGGCAGCTTATGTTAGGATGAGATGTGAAGGCTCAGTTAGGGAGCTTGAGGGCTACGAGGTAGCCAGGAAAGACCTAAAGAGAGAGCTCAGAAGAGCCAGGAGGAGACATGAGAAGTTGTTGGTGGATAGGATCAGGGTAAACCCTAAGGCTTTCTATAGGTATTTAAGGAATAAAAGAATGACGAAAGTAAGATTAGGGCCAATCAAGGATAGTAGTGGGAAGTTGTGCATAGAGTCAGAGGAGATAGGGGAAGCGCTAAATGAATATTTTTCAACAGTATTCACTCTAGAAAACGCCAATGCTGTTGAGGAGAATACTGAGATACAGGCTACTAGACTAGGTGGGATTGAGGTTCACACGGAAGAGGTGTTAGAAATCCTACAGAGGGTGAAGATAGATAAGTCCCCTGGGCCGGATGGCATTTATCCTAGGATCCTCTGGGAAGCCAGGGAGGAGATTGGCGAGCCTTTGGCATTGATCTTTAACTCATCTTCATCTACAGGAATAGTGCCAGACGACTGGAGGATAGCAAATGTGGTTCCCCTGTTCAAGAAGGGAAGTAGAGACAACCCTGGTAATTATGGACCAGTGAGCCTTACCTCAGTTGTTGGTAAAGTGTTGGAAAAGGTTATAAGGGATAGGACTTATAACCATCTAGAAAAGAATAAATTGATTAGGGATAGTCAGCATGGTTTTGTGAAGGGAAGGTTGTGCCTCACAAACCTTATTGAGTTCTTTGAGAAGGTGACCAAACAGGTGGATGAGAGTAAACCGGTTGATGTGGTGTATATGGATGTCAGCAAGGCGTTCGATAAGGTTCCCCACAATAGGCTATTGTACAAAATGCGGAGGAATGGAATTGTGGGAGATATAGCAGTTTGGATGGGAAATTGGCTTGCTGAACGAAGACAGAGGGTGGAAGTTGATGGGAAATGTTCATCCTGGAGACCAGTTACTAGTGGTGTACCGCAAGGGTCGGTGTTGGGTCCACTGCCGTTTGTCATTTTTATAAATGACCTGGATGAGGGCGTAGAAGGATGGGTTAGTAAATTTGCAGACGACACTAAGGTTGGTGGAGTTGTGGATAGTGACAAAGGATGCTGTAGGTTGCAGAGAGACATAGATAAGCTGCAGAGCTGGGCTGAGAGGTGGCAAATGAAGTTTAATGCAGACAAGTGTGAGGTGATGCACTTTGGTGGGAGTAACCAGAAGGCAAAGTACTGGGCTAATGGTAAGATTCTTAGTAGTGTAGATGAGCAGAGAGATCTCGGTGTCCATGTACACAGATCCTTGAAAGTTGCCACCCAGGTTGACAGGGCTGTTGAGAAGGCATACAGTGTTTTAGCTTTTATTAATACAAGGATCAAGTTCCGGAACCAAGAGGTTATGGTGAAGCTGTACAAAACTCTGGTGCGGCTGCACTTGGAGTATTGTGCGCAGTTCTGGTCACCGCATTATAAGGAGGATGTGAAGGCTTTGGAAAGGGTGCAGAGGAGATTTACTAGGATATGTGTGGTATGGAGGGAAGGTCTTACGAAGAAAGGCTGAGGGGCTTGAGGCTGTTTTCATTAGAGAGAAGGAGGTTGAGAGGTGACTTAATTGAAACATATAAAATAATCAGAGGGTTAGATAGGGTGGATAGGGAGAGACTTTTTCCTAGGACGGTGGCGGCAAGCACGAGGGACCATAGCTTTAAATTGAGGAGTGAAAGATATAGGACAGATGTCAGAGGTAGTTTCTTTACTCAGAGAGTAGAAAGGGAATGGAACGCTTTGCCTGCAACGGTAGTAGATTCGCCAACTTTAGGTACATTTCAGTCGTCATTGGATAAGCATATGGACGTACATGGAATAGCGTAGGTTAGATGGGCTTCAGATCGGTATGACAGGTCAGCACAACATCGAGGGCTGAAGGGCCTGTACTGTCCTGTAATGTTCTATGCTGACCAACGAAAGATTCTGTTCAGTTTACATTCCCATGATTCCAAAGCTGATTTACATATCCATTTTTCTTCAGGTCTGTAGTCTTGCCTTCAGTGAGAATCCAATCTCTTTCAACATTCCCAACTGAGATTCTCTATGTCCAGTTCTCACGTTCAGTCGCCTGGTACACAATGAAAATTTCTAAAGTTTCTTTGAGTTATATTTATTATTTCAAACCTCTATGTAAAACCAATTCAATACTTTTTACATTACTCACTTTGGGGTAACCTTGTTGGGCTCCCAGAATTTGGATTCCTTCACACGAAACCATGGGAAGAATCGCTCCATTTGCTATAGAAGAAATCAAAGTACTTAAGGCAGTAAATCAAACAATGGCAAACTGTCAGAATTACTGGAAAACACATTATCCTCCTGCTACTCCATTCCAGTTTTCTCCCTCCTGTGATCTTTAGACTCCACCACATCATGCAATCAAACTAAGAATGCAAACAGCCTGCTCCCAGAAACCAAGTAAAAACACTAGATCATAAACAAACATTTCAATTTCAAAACTCAAAAAGAAAATTTTCAAGGACAATTAGAATCTTTTGATTTTGAGAATTGAACTATTGCAGCCAAGGAAGTTAAGGTCAAGATGAAATATCCAACTGCTCAGCAACAGAAAGAACAACGTGATCGCTGTATTTCGTCTTCAATAGTTGTAGCTGATTGCCAGGAGACAGGATTTTCACAGTATGCTTGCTTCTTACTAGTTTAAATGTTGAAAAATTAACCTACTCTTGAGATCAAGGCAGGAGATATTGCAAACTGTAGATAAAGCAACTTACTCGTATAAAGAATGCTTTGACCATGCTATTGGCCTTTTTGTTTTCAGGTTGCCCTCCATCGCAATTCATTGCTGTTTGAATGATCTTCACAATGTCATCGCTGAACTCCAGCTGAGCACACAATAGTGGATAATCAGCATTTGCCAACAGACAGAACACTTTAATTACATAGAGAGAGGAGAGTGACTCATGCTGCAAATTTCACGATGCCGAACTTACAGATTGCCTGAGATATTTCCTTGTGGGCTACAGGTTAAAGAAAACACTTTTCTCACAAATCTACGAGGACAAAATAAATGGCAGCCTTACCACTGAATGATATCTCTCCTGTTCCATCTTCCTCTTTACCCCTTCTAGATCAAGAGGTTGTTCATCTTGTTGGTTCACTTCTATTAGAACTGGAGGATCAGGACCTTCTGGCGAGCTGCGGACTGAGACAGCTTCCTCAGTCTCTGGGTCTAAATCAGGTGGCTTGGCTGCCTAATAAGGAGAAAGGAAGACTCAGCTGCATCACTTCTAACACCACCTACTTACCTCAACCAAGTTTACAAAAACATCAGATCTATGCTAACCAATTCAAGTGATATAAGGAGTCATTCACATTAACAAGTGAACCCCTGGCCCAATGAGATCAGCTCTAAGCTGTATTTCATAATCCAGATCAAATACTAGTAAATTCTAACAAAAACGGTATATGGCATTAAGTCACAGATCAACCAGGATCTCAGTGAAAGCAGAAAAAGATCAAGGAACTAAATTAATAAATCCTTTTCCAAAATTGTAATTTTGACTGCAGTTCTCTAGTTACACATTGCAAACAGTGCATTTACATGCAATTACTGCAACCTCCACACTATCACAGCCACTAACCCTACTAGTAACATGTGAAGCAAATGTCCTGGGGTCAAAGTAATTCCCTTGAGGGCAGAAAGTTAAAACATTGAATGGCAACAAGAACAAACCTGTCAATCATACCCTCAGGAAAGCTACTGACAGGTGAATGAGCCCCAAAACCACCCAGCTATCATTAGGGATAATCCACCTATAGGGGTAACAGGTCAAGGAAAAGTTGGTCCCATAAACACAACAGAAGGAAATAGTGAGAGCTTCCCCTCAATTACAATCTGGTTTCCCTTCTGTGATTACTGCAATCAAACAGGGGTAGGGAGATTGGAAGAGGTGTGAAGGAGGAGGAGACGGTGCAAGAGGGGAGTGGACAGACAAGCTAGTTGCATGGTTTGGGGGGTGGGGGGGTGTTACAAAGGACAGAAGAGTTTTAAACCTGTTAACGAAGGAATAATAAAACAACTGGCATTCAAAAGAGCTTTAAATCCCTGACGTAATTAAGTCCTTGCAAATTAATGTCAAATCTCTAATTTTGCGTAGGTTCAGGGACAAATATACTTGGGAAAAAAAATATAGCAAAATTTAGCGAACACTGTCAACTGTTAAATTTAAATCTGAGACTGAGTTCAGAGGTGCACTAAGTCAGGTTGTCACTGTGTGCTTATTATATTTCAGCTTTGTTCACGTGCAATGGAAATGCATTAGCTGTGACCTCCCCAGCTGCAGAAGGCGCACTGGGGTTGGTTATTTTCACATGTAAAAACACGTGTTTGTTGCTTTGAAAAAAAACTTAACTTTTCCCTGTTCTCTTGTACTAATTAAATACTGTGATGTCTAGGAATTCCATGTGTTGTTTTAGTTTAATGGTATGTTGATGGTTACTGAGGCTTTGGTTGAAATGATGAAATTCTGCTGACTGTCCAACTACTCCAGATGTCAATAACAAGGCCACTTGCATTCATTTAACAGGAAATTACTAATATTGAATTAAGGAGATGAAAAAGCAGCCTCCAAAAACCAAAATTCCCTCCACGAAAAATTCTGACCCCTAAAAATCAGTTTTGACTTGTATTACCACTGATATAGCAGAGACACAAAGCATGATCTCATGAACAGCAATGAGATAGATGACCAGTTAAGGAAGAAATGATTATTGGTCAGGAACCTTCTGCTTAGTCTTACTGAATATTCAAATATTCCCACTCAAAATATTTATATCAATTTGAACAGGCCTTTAGTTTAACCTTCTGTGCAGAACAGCATCTCTATTGTTCTACTATGGTGTTTGGCAAGGAGAACGTTTTGATAAAAACAAGTTAAACTCTGTGATGAAAAGTGTGAATGTCATACACATTAAGAATCATTTTAAGAGTTTGGAATTATTTGAATGAAGCTTTGTTTCGCCCCAAAATAAAAGGCAGGCCAGACAGTCCTTTTGGACCTTATCCAGCATGAGTCAGAGTGCAGGGAAACCCCTTGGAATATTAATGGAAAGTTGTTTATTCTGAAGCAGTTTAAAACAGGGGTAGTAAACATTCGAAGTTATTAACTTATTCTTCATTCAAGATTATTGAGGACTGACTTTAAGCTCAGAAAGAACCCTAGAAGCAAAGTTTTTAGGGCAATTCAGAGGATACCGGACTGGGGTCAAAAACAAGTACAGTCTCTCACAGAGAAAGGATTTTGTTTTTTAAAAAGCAGTTAAGAAAATGGTTTACCTCAGTAGAAAAGGTTGTGCAATTTCCAGACCAGGGTTGCTTGCTTAAAAATCCTCACGTTCTTAGAGTTTCATGCATATTCATGTAGGAAAACGTCATTGCTCACAGGACAGAAATTGGGAAGAATCGGCGAAGTCAAATCTCAAGTTTTGATATAAAAGAGGTATAATTTCTTTGGATTTGAATCACTGTAAACTGTCACTGGGTTGACTAACTTGAGTACAAAGTCACTGACAGAAAGAAAGGGCAAGTTTATTCTCTCAAAGGATTGAGTGTCTTTTGCAACTCCTTGCCATGAGGGCAGAGTCCTCATATATTAAATGATTATTTATTTAAGATACTGTTAGGGAATAGGATAAAAATTCATCCTGTTAGGTGTTTAAAGATTTTTCCCCAATATAGATAGATTGGTTCCTTTCTTCCGGTTTTTGTCTTTTATGTAATGAACTTCTATTGCAAAAGAAACTCTGCAGCCTGGAGTAACTAGGTTTCAGCAAACAACCAGATTAAGCAAAACAGAAAAAAAAATCCATCAGGTCAGATTTCATTGAGATCTGACTTGTCAAGAAATACCACCAAGTCGAATCATAAGAGACTCTCTTTTCGTGATGCGTTTTAATAAAGACAGTATCAGACCACATTTGAAAACATTTTAGCAATCACTCTACATCATCTGAGTTTATTCAAAATTCCACTTTAGTTCAGCTATTATGTGCTAGTTATGCAATACCCAAAGGGAAAACTATGTAATGGAGCTTATTATTAAACTCATAAGCAGAGCATATATTATGTAACCAAAAGAGGATCTTTTATCCACATCAGCACAGTTTACTCAATATGATAAGCAATTCAGCCAAATAAAACCAGTTTTAAAACTACAAATTCATGTCTGACAATACAAATAGGAGCCAATGCATGAAGGCCTGTACCCACAACAATGTAAAATATCTGCTTCTTTATGCTTTGTTGATATTAGTGAAGCAGCAGTTCAGACTCACCTGCCTATAGCGTAACAAGTGGCTTGTAGTCCTCGAGTTTAGTAGTGCAGTCAGAACTTGCTTTAAAGAGATTTGCAGTTCCTTTCCCAATGCCAGCCGCCATTCTGCAGGATGCTGCTCTGTGCAGTTTATACATGTGTATGCCACACTTTCTGGAAGATTTGACAGGATCTCATACATCTCATCTTAAGAAGATACAAACAAAGAGAAAACATGTCACAACTAGATAGCTGATATATTACGTGACTGATGCTATAGCCTCTTCATACTTTTCAAGGCAACGAACTCAATGCTTCTAAATATCTTTGTGATAGACACACGGACATAGCAGTATGATAGATGCAAACTACTGAAGCAGTTATGCAACATGACAAAACAGGGCTAATCTCCTTGGTGGCTGAATAGAGCAGATTCTATATAATGAATGACAACTGAGCGGGAGGGGAACCAATTTGCACGATCATACCTACGGCAAGTCCCAGCATCTTCTAATGGGGCTCTTACCATGGGAATGGGCCTTAGATGGTGAGGAGTGGGATGAACTGGAGTACAAAGTCACTTACAGAAATAGAGGACGAGTTTATTCTCCCAGAATAAAGAACAAAGAAAATTACAACACAGGAACAGGCCCTTTGGCCCTTCATGCCTGCGCTGATCTAGATCCTCTGTCTAAACCTGTCATCTATTTTCTAAGGGTCTGTATCTCTTTGCTCCATGGCCATCCATGTACCTGCCCAGGTACATCTTAAAAGACACTATCATGTCTGCGTCTACCACCTCTGCTGGCAACGCATTCCAGGCACCCACCAGCCTCTGCATAAAGAGCTTTCCACGCATATCTCCCCTGACCTTTCCTCCTCTCACTTTGAACTCATGACCCCTAGTAACTGAGTCCCCCACTCTGGGGAAAAAGCTTCTTGCTATCCACCTTTTCTGTACCCTTCATGATTTTATAAACCTCAATCAGGTCCGCCCTCAATCTCCATCCTTCTAATGAAAATAATCCTAATCTACTCCACCTTTCTTCATAGCTGGCGCTCTCCATACTAGGCAACATCCTGGTGAACCTCCTCTGCACCCTCTCCACATCCTTTTGGTAATGTGGCGACCAGAACTGCATGCAGTACTCCAAATGTGGCCAAACCAAAGTCCTATACAACTGCAACATGACCTGCCAACTCTTGCATTCAATACCCCGCCCAATGAAGGAAAGCATGCCATATGCCTTCTTGACTACCCTATTGACCTGCATTGCCACCTTCAGGCAACAATGGACCTGACACCCAGATCTCTCTGAACATCAATTTTCCCCCGGACTTGTCCATTTACTGTATAGTTTGCTCGTGAATTAGATCTTCCAAAATGCATCACCTTGCATTGCCCGGACTGAACTCCATCTGCCATTTATCTGCCCAACTCTCCAGTCTATCTATATTCTGCTGTAATCTCTGACAGTCCCCTTCACTATCTGCTACTCCACCAAACTCCGTGACATCTGCAAACTTGTTATTCAGACCACCTGTACCTTCCTCCAAATCATTTATGTATATCACAAACAACAGTGGTCCCAGCACAGATCCCTGTGGAACACCACTGGTCACAGGCCTCCAATTTGAGAAACCCCCTTCCCCTACTACTGTCTCCTGTTGCACAGCCAGTTTTTTTTTATCCATCTAGCTAGCACATCCTGGACCCCATGCAACTTCACTTTCTCCATCAGCTTGCCATGGGGAACCTTATAAAACGCTTTACTGAAGTCCATGTATATGACAGCCTTTCCCTCATCTATCAACTTTGTCACTTCCTCAAAGAATTCTATTAAGTTGGTAAGACATGACCGTTCCTGCACAAAACCACGTCCTCTATCACTGATAAGCCCATTTTCTTCCAAATGGGAATAGATCCCATCCCTCAGTATCTTCTCCAGCAATTTCCCCACCACTGACGTCAGGGTCACCGGTTGATAATTACCTGCATTATCCCTGCTATCCTTCTTAAACAAGGGGATAACATTAGCAATTCTCCAGTCCTCCGGGACCTCACGCGTGTTTAAGGATGCTGCAAAGATATCTGTTAAGGTCCCAGCTATTTCCTCTCTCGCTTCCCTCATTAACCTGGGATAGATCCCATCTGGACCTGGGGACTTGTCCAAGTTAATGCCTTATAGGATACCCAACACTTCCTCCCTCCTTAAGCCAACTTGACCTAGAGTAATCAAACATCTATCCCTAACCTCAACATCTGTCATGTCCCTGTCCTTGGTGAATATTGATGCACAGTACTCGTTAAGCGTCACCCATTTTCTCAGACTCAACGCGTAACTTTCCTTCTTTGTCCTTAAGTGGGCTAATCCCTTCTCTAGTTACCCTGGGGATTAAGGTTGATTAACCCAAGGTTGAGAGTCTTTCAAAACTCCTTGCCATAAAGAGCGTGGGGGAAGAATCCTTGTCTATATTTAGGGCTAAGGCAGATAGATTCTTGATCAGTAGAACAGACCTACTCCTTTTCCTCCTTCTTAGGGTCTTTTGGTCTACACAATGAAATAATAATGCTGTAGAGCAAAATGGAACGAATCAGATAGGGCATGGGGCACATACAATGCAAGCTGAATGAATACAGCGTCTGTTCAAAACTGACCAGTAAACTCAATAAATTAGTTCTTCTACACATACCTGGTTAGACCACACTTGGAAATTTGTGTTCAGTTCTAGTCACTTCATTATAGGAAGGATGTGTAAGCTTTAGACAGGGTGCAGAGGAGATTTACCAGGATGCTAATAAAATGTGAGGCTGGATGAACACAGCAGGCCAAGCAGCATCTCAGGAGCACAAAAGCTGACGTTTCGGGCCTAGACCCTTCATCAGAGAAGGGTCTCTGATGAAGGGTCTAGGCCCGAAACGTCAGCTTTTGTGCTCCTGAGATGCTGCTTGGCCTGCTGTGTTCATCCAGCCTCACATTTTATTATCTTGGAATCTCCAGCATCTGCAGTTCCCATTATCTCTCTCTTTACCAGGATGCTGTCTGGACTGGAAGGCAGGTCTTATGACGAAAGGTTGCGGGAGCTGGGGCTTTTCTCATTGGAGCGAAGAAGGATGAGAGGTGACTTGATAGAGGTTGAAAGATGATGAGGCATAGATAGAGTGGATAGCGGAAATGACTATTATGAGGGGGCATAATTTTAAGGTGATTAGAAGGTGGTATCGGGAAGATGTCAAAGGTAGGTTCTTTACACAGAGAATGGTGGACATGTGGAATGCGCTGCCGGGAGGGGTAGTGGAGACAGATAATTTAGAGACTTGTAAGTGACTCTTGGATAGGCACATGGATGATAGTATAATGTAGGGGGCGCAGGGTAGTGTGATCTCAGTAGGATAACAGGTCAGCATAACATCGTGGGCTGAAGGGCTTATACTGTGCTGTACTATTCTATGTTCTGTTTAATTTCTGAGGCAACAAACTATGAGTGGTCAACCAACTCGTGGTCATGACAATATTAAAATAAATTAGTAAATGATTTAAAATCTCTTCATTCACAATCAAAAATGAATGGGCTTACTGGGATTAGCAAGCCATGTGGTAGCCTTAAAAAGTTAATGGCAGAGAGAAATGTTAAATTGGCTATATGTAGAATCTGCATGCCCTACCTCAGCCTTCCATTTTTTGCAGCAGCAAAAGACAGCAAGGACCAGGGGACTGCCGGGAGGCAAGTCACCCCAGTTAATAACTTACCTCGTGCAATCAGCGGCGTTCATTTTTTGCTGCTGCAGCAGCGGGAGCAGTGAGAACGAGGACCGGGGGCTGCTGGGAAGGTTAAGTTCTTCATTTCAGCAGTGGAGCTGAGTGGGATTTGTCAAATTGCGTTCTCGGTAGTTGAGTGAACTGATATACTTGGGCAATGGCTAAACCTGAGACAGCACACATGTGTCTCCTCCTCTGACCAAAAACAAAGGACTCTGGTGTGTTGATAGGGCAAGTGTTTTTCTTTCACTTACCAGCATACGATAAAAGAGAGGAGTGATTTGGTACAATTTTTTTTCTTTTCATTTATCCAATATTTGATATTATAGTAGGAATAAGTTAAACTCAAGAGTAAAAACAGAAGGAGATCCCAGACCCATGTCATGCTCCTCTTGCTCAATCTAGGTGGTCAGGGACGCGACTGATGTCCTTGACTCCGACACGTGCAAGAAATGTGTCCAGCTGCAGCTCTTGTTAGACCGCATGTTGGCTCTGGAGCTGCAGATGGACTCACTTGGTGAGCATCCGCGACGCTGAGGAAGTCGTGGATAGCACGTTCAGCAAATTGGTCACACCGCAGATTAGAATTGCTGAGGGAAAAAGGGAACGGGTGACCAAACGGCAGAAAAAAAGCAGGAAGACAGCACAGGTGTCCCCTGCGGTCATCTCCTTCCAAAACAGGTATACTGTCTTGGAAACAGTTGAGAGAGATGGCTCACCAGGGGAAAGCAGCAGTTGCCAGGTTCATGGCACAGTGGCTGGCCCTGCTGTATAGAAAGGCGGGAAAGAGGGTGGAAGGACTATAGTCATTAGGGATTCAATTGTAAGGGGAGTAGATAGGCGGTTCTGTGGTTGAAAACGAGACTCCCGAATGGTATGTTGCCTCCCAGGTCCAGGCATCAGGGATGTCTCAGATCGACTGGAGGGCATTCTAAAGGGGGAGGGTGAACAGCCAGCTGTCGTGGTGCATACAGGCACCAATGAGAGAGCTTAAAAAAGGGATGAGGGTCTACAAGCAGAATTTAGGGAGTTAGGAGCCAAGTTAAAAAGTAGCCCCTCAGGATTGCTACTAGTGCCATATGCTAGTCAGAGTAGAAATGAAAGAATAAGCAGGATAAATGAATAGCTTGACAGATGGTGCAGGAGGAAGGGATTCAGATTTTTGGGACATTGGAACCAGTTCTGGGGGAGGGAGGACTATTACAAATCGGACGGTCTACATCTGGGCAGGGCTGGCACTAATGTCATAGGGGCTGCTTTTGCTAATGCTGTTGTGGAGGGTTTAAACTAATGTGACGGGGGATGGGAACCAAATGAGGTGGTTAGTGGACAGCAAGGAGGTAGCAACTAAAGCCTGTAAAGAACTAGATAATGCAGTCAGTGTGACTAAGGAGAAAGAGGAGGCAGAGAGCAGATGATGAACACAAAGGGGCAGGTGGTCTGAGGTGCATTTGTTTTAATGCGAGAAGTGTAGTTAGGACTTGGATTAGTACCTGGGAGTATGATGTTATTGCTTTACTGAGACTTGGTTGAGGGAAGGGCAAGATTGGCAACTAAATATCCCAGGATATAGATGCTTCAGGCGGAAGAGAGAGGATGGAGGAGTTGCATTACTGGTCGAAGAGAATATCACAGCTGTGCGGAAGGAGGGCACTATGGAGGACTCGAGCAAGATGACAATATGGGTAGAGCTCAGAAATTGTAAGGGTGCAGTAACAACTTTGGGGTGTACTACAGGCTTCCCAACAGCAAGCGTGAGATAGAGGTACAAATATGCAGACAAATTATGGAAAGATGGAGGAGCAACAAGATGGTGATGATGGGAGATTTTAATTTTCCCAACACTGGCTGGAATTCACTTCGTGTTAGGGGTTTACATGGATCACAATTTGTAAGGAGCTTCCAGGAGGATTTTCCACTGCAGTATGTAATTAGTCCTACTCAGGAAGGGGCCATACTGGACCTGGTGTTGGGGAATGAGCCCGGCCAGATGGTTTAAGTTTCAGTAGGGGGTTACTTTGGGAATAGTTATCACAATTCCCTCAGTTTTAGAATATTGATGGACAAAGATGAATGTGGTCCTAAAGGAAGAGTGCTGAACGAGGGAAGGCCAACTATAGCAAAATTCAGCAGGAGCTGGGGAATGTGGATTGGGAGCAGCTGTTTGAGGGCAAATCCACATTTGATATGTGGGAGGCTTTAAAAGAGAGGTTGATTAGACTGCAAGATAGATCTATGCCTGTGAAAATGAGGGATAGAAAGGGCAAGATAGAAAGGGAACCATGGATGACAGGTGAAATCAAGAGACTTGTAAAGAGGTAAAAGGAAGCATATGGAAAGGTCTAGGCGACTGAAAACAGATGAAGCTTCGGAAGAATATCAGGGAAGTAGGACCAATCTGAAACGATGATTTAAGAGGACTAAAAGGGGTCATGAAATATCTTTAGCAAACAGGGTTAAGGAAAATCCCAAAGCTTTTTATTCGTACATAAGGAGCAAGAGAGTAACTACAGAAAGGGTTAGCCCATTCGAGGACAAAAGGAGGGAAGTTACGCAAGGAGTCAGAGAAAATGAGAGAGATTCTTAATGAGAACTTTGCATCGGTATTCACTGAGGAAAGGGACAGGACGGATGCTGAGGTTAGGGATAGACGTTTGATTACTCTAGGTCAAGTCGGCATAAGGAGGGTAAGTGTTGGGTATTCTAAAATGCATTAGGGTGGGCAAGTCCCCAGGTCCGGAGGCAATCTATCCCAGGTTACTGAGGGAAGCAAGAGACAAAATAGCTGGGACCTTAACAGATATCTCTGAAACATCCTTGAGGTCCCGGAGGACTGGAAAACTGTTATGTTATCCCCTTGTTTAAGAAGGGTAGCAAGGATAATCCAGGTAATTATGGACCGGTGAGGCTGACGTCGGCAGTGGGGAAGCTGCCGGAGAAGATACCGAGGGATAGGGTCTATTTACGTTTGGAAGAAAATGAGCTTATTAGTGACAGGCAGCATGGTTTTGTGCAGGGAAGATCATGTCTTACTAACTTGATAGAATTCTTTGAGGAAGTGACAAAGTTGATAGATGAGGGAAGGACTGTAGACGTCATAGACATGGACTTCAGGAAGGCATTGATAAGGGTCCCCATGGTCGGCTGATGGAGAAAGTGAAGTCGTATGGGGTCCAGGGTGTACTAGTTAGATGGATAGAGAACTGGCTGGGCAACAGGAGACACAGTTGTATTGAAAAGGGAGCTTCTCAAAATGGAGACCTATGACCAGTGGTGTTCCACAGGGATCTGTGCTAGGACCACTGTTGTTAGTGATATACATAAATGATGTGGAGGAAGGGATAGAAGTTCTGATTAGCAAGTTTGCAAATGACACTAAGGCTGGTGAAGTAGCAGACAGTGAAGGGGACTGTGGAAGAACGCAGCAGAATTTAGACGGATTGGAGAGTTGGGCGGAGAAATGGCAGATCGAGTTCAATCCAGGCAAATGCAAGGTGATGCATTTTGGAAGATCCAATTCAAAAGCGAACTGTACGGCAAATGGAAAATCCCTGGGCAAAACTGATGCACAGAGACACCTGGGTGTTCAGGTCCATTGTACCCTGAAGGTGGCAACGCAGGTCGACAGAGTGGTCAAAGCGGCATACGGCATGCTTTCATTCATCGGACAGGGTATGGAGTACAAGAGTTGGCAGATCATGTTACAGTTGCATAGGACTTTGGTTCAGCCACAATTGGAATACTGCGTACAGTACTTGTTGCCACATTACCAAAAGGATGAGGATGTTTTAGAGAGGAGGTTCACCAGGATGTTGTCTGGTATGGAGGGCACTAGTTATGAAGAAAGGTTGAGCAGATTAGGATTATTTTCATTAGAAAGACGGAGGTTGAGGGAGGACATGATTGAGGTCTACAAAATAATGAGAGGTATAGACAGGGTGGATAGCAAGAAGCTCTTCCCCCAAGTGGGGGAACTCAATTGCTAGAGATCACAATTTCAAGGTGAGGGGGTAAAAACGTAAGGGAGATATGCGTGGAAAGTTCTTTACACAGAGGGTGGTGGGTGACTGGAACACTTTGCCAGCGGAGGTGATAGAGGGAGGCACGATAGTGTCATTTAAGATGTATCTAGACAGATACATGAATAGGTAGGGAGCAGAGCGATATAGATAACTGGAAAATAGGCAACAGGTTTAGATGCAGTATCTGGATCGGCTCAGGCTTGGAAGGCCGAAGGGCCTGTTTTTGTGCTGTAATTTTCGTTGTTAGGCCGTAAGGCCATAAGACATAGGAGTGAAAGTAAGGCCATTCAGTCCATCGAGTCCACTTCACCATTTAATCATGGCTGATGGGCATTTCAACTCTACTTACTCGCACTCTCCCCATAGCCCTTGATTCCTTGCGAGATCAAGAATTTATCAATCTCTGTCTTGAAGACATTTAACGTCCCAGCCTCCACTGTGCTCTGTGGCAATGAATTCCACAGGCCCACCACTCTCTGGCTGAAGAAATGTCTCATTTCCATTCTAAATTGACCCCCTCTAATTCTAAGGTTATGCCCATGGGTCCTAGTCTCCCCACCCAACGGAAACAGCTTCCCAGCGTCCACCCTTGCTAAGCCATGCATTATCATGTAATTTTCTATTAGACCTCCCCTCAACCTTCTAAACTCTAATGAATACAATCCCAGGATCCTCAGCTGTTCATCGTACCATTCCAGGATCATCCGTAAGAATCTCCGCTGGACATGCTCTAGTGCCAGTATGTCCTTCCTGAGGTGTGGGCCCAAAATTGGACACAGTATTCTAAATGGGGCCTAAATGTTCTTTGTTCTCCCGAAAAAAAAGTAACATTTATGAAAACTATCCCCATCTAATTATCATTGCAGCTTCTCTTGCCAAATGCTGATTAAAATTTGGAACACACTTTTTTTTGAGAGAAAAACCCATTAAATATTTACAAAAGAAATTTTATATAGGGGCAGGAGGTGGTCCTTCAACTCAGGACTGATTCAGGATTCATTAACATCATAGCAAATGGGCACTGAATTCTTATCTTACTGTTTTGGTTTTGTAAATCTAATTCAACAAAAATAATCAAGCTGGTCAAAAGAAAGTACAGCATTGTGGACAGAGCAAGTTAGATCAAAGAAGCAGTTAAAAAGGCAGCTATCAATATCCAAGAATAAACTCATGCAATTACGCATGTTCTGATTTATAAACGAATGAATTTCTTTTGAAAGTGTACTTCTTATAATAAATACTAGCAAGCAGCTGTTAGGAAAATTAATGCGAAAACCAAAACCCTCAGGAGAAGACAGAAGACGACTGGGGCATCAATGAGAAGGCAAATAATACGGCAATTTTGTTTGGAAGATTTGTTAGTGTAGGAATAAAAATAGTAGGGCCAGAACTTAAGCCGGTTGGGGTTACACACAAAACAGCTAAAGAGGAAGTCAAGACACTGATGTTATTTCACAGATTATATGCATTAACAAATTATGCATTTATATTTTAAGTTAAAAGGAACGTCTATATAAACAAATCCTGAACGAAATGAAGCAGGCTAGCTAGCCAGCCAGACAACACATCTCCTTAATGGCATCATGTGTTTCAAATACAAAACATGCTCTGCATTTTAAAATACCTGACAGGCTTTCACACTTTGCATGAACCCATCGATCACATTTTCCACACTGCATCATCTTGCTCTCATAATCATCATCATCGTAGCACTTGTCACACAGTGGGCAGAAGTTTCCTAAAAATAAACAACAACTTGTATCAACACAGCTGTTGTCCTTTCACAGCTTTCCTGATAATCCTCAACACCGCTGACACAAGTTTTGTCTGTAATTCTATTAAAATGGACTGGGTCTATGCTTCCCAACCTACAGAGCTGCATGCAATATCTTACAACACACCTAACAGAGGCTAATCAGCCATATGATTACTGGAACAGGCCAGGACCATTCAGGCTTAGGATAAAAACAACAAATGCAATATGGATTTTTATGCCAAGATGGAAAGGAAGCACCGAATGAAAATCCCTAAATAAGTTCCATACAATTAAAACAGAACTTGACTTATTTAGTTAGTGCAAGCATGTGAAACTGGGAAGAATTCTCAAGTTTCCTTTGTAAAAAGGACAGACTTGTAACTTTCACTCTACCTATGCAGATGCTCACTACAACTTACCTCCTGACAAGCTCCAAATAATACTAAATATTATAATTAAAGAACAATTTAATCAGGGCAGAGGAAAATAAATTAATGATGTAAATTTTAGAGATGTCAACAAGAACCTTCTCTACCAAAACATATGGATCAGGTAGTAACTAAGTGCTTTAAGCAACTAACTGAATGAGTTTTCGACCGTTCCCGGACATTTCAAAGGCTCCTGTGTTGAAGGTGACCTCATCTGAACATATGCAACGGAGAAGGAGGAACTGAGATAATGGGATGGAGTCTTTATAGGAAGTGGGGTGTGAGGATCTTTAGTCCAGGTAGCTGTAGGAGTCAGTGGGTTTACAGTGGATATCAGTGGCCAGTCTACCCCCAAAAATGGAGGCAGAGGGAAGGGAGGAGTCAGAGATAGACCAGGTGAAAATGAGGGCAGGGTGGAAATTGGCGGTAAAATTGATGAAGTTTTCCAATTCCAGGTGAGACAGGGAAGCAGCACCGATGGTATCATCAGCATATCAAAGAGTTGTGGGTGGGGGCCGGATTAGTACTGGAACAAGGAGTGTTCCACGTACCCCACGAAGGGACAGGCATAGGGATAGGGCCCATGCAGGCACCCATGGCAACCCCTCTTACCTGAAGAAAATGACAGGACTGGAGAGAAAAGTTGTTACGGGTGAGGATGGTTCAGGTCTTTGCTCCAGGAAGAAGCGGAGAGCCCTATGGCCCGCTTGGTGGGGAACGGATGTGTAAAGGGATTGCACATCCATGGTAAAGAGGAAGTGGATGGAGCCGGTAAACTGGAAGCTTTGTAAATGGCACAAGGCATCAGATGAATCATGGATGTATGTGGGTAACGAATGGACCAGGGGAGAGAAAACTGAGTCAAGGTTGGAAGAGATGAGTTCTGTGGGGCAGTCGATACAATGGCCTGATGTGCCATGGTGGGGTCATGGTCCAGGGTAAGGTAGGAGGAGGTATCTGAGAGCTGGCACTCAGCCTCTGCAAGTTAGAGGTCAGTACGCCAGACTACAACAGCACCATCCTTATCAGCAGGCTTGATGACAAAGTCAGGGTTAGATCCGAGTGCACAAAAGGAATCTCAAATTTGGGGATATAGTTTGTGAATACGGGACACCTGTTTAACGATCGGGTGTGAAAGAATTTCTCTCGGACAGTACTGAACATCTGGAAATCTCTACCCAAGAACTGTGGAGGCTAGCTCACAAATTATTTAAAAGGGGAGGTGGATGGTTTTTTTAAATATCATGGAGTTGCAGGTTGTGAGAAGGTGGTGCGAAAGAAGAGTTAAAGCCTGGAGTAAATCAGCCATCATCTTACTGAATGGCAGGGCAGGCTTGAAGATTGAATGGCCTTCTCATGCTCATAGTTCTTTTGTTCTCACCTCAACTTTTTGTCTACCAACCACATTGCTAAATAAGCCATGTTTCTAACCTGGCTGAAAAATAAACCATGACCATAGCCAACTTTTTGCTACAGCACTTATAGCATTAAAGGGACAAAATAATTTTCTACCTCAGTGAAGCAAAGTTGTGTGTTACACAGTATAATATCCCTCTCCTGACAAAAATTACCTGACTTATAATGAGCAACTATATATTAAACAAACTCCAATTCACAGTTTAAGACAGTGTCTGAGCTGCTTAACCAGTTGCCTTGGAATCACTGCTAGGTAGTTCCATTTACTATGAACAAAATAAATGTGTGCACTTACCTTTATCAAACAGCTTTGCACATTCGTGACATAAAGAAAAATCATGTGACCACTGCGCATCCCAGCCTTTCCCTGGTGTTGTGGCTCCACAACTCTTACATCGGACACACTTTGTACAGATCTATAGCATAGGAAACCTTTATTAGAAATGCCAATTAGCTACTCTTCTGACCCTTATCATATCCCGTTCTGGAAACTGATGTACATTTCAGAGTGTATCCTTTTACTACATAACCTACGTTAACAGTACCCTGGGGTTTGGAGATCCACAGGCATCTCAGTTGCCTTTACTATTGTCTGCGACTGGAAATACCTTGCACCTTCTTTCCACTGAACAATCTGGCCTTCCTTTCAACTGTAAACTGACCTAACACCCGGATATATTGTTCAAAAGGTTTCAGCGTTCATCATATGACTCTTCAGTTTACTCTAAGTGAAAGACCATTTCATGAACAAATGAGCTGTTGCACTTTGCTGTTTGTCATGTACAGATTTAATGATGTCCATTTAAAAAGGGGGGCCCATTGGTAGCTGCATAGGAAAAAATCTAGCCTCAACTTGTCATACTGATAAATGGAAAGCAGCAACAGCATGACACATCTTGTACAAGCATGAGAAAAGCAAAGGTGAGACTTTCTCAAGGTGACCAAGAAAGATAATTGTAGGGAAATTTAAGGCAGGAGGGGCCTTAATTTGGCAGGTGAAGGAAATGTCAATCCACTAATGTATTTAATTGACAAACACAATAAAATCCCCACAAACAATCTTGTTCTTGCACTAAATATACTGCAACAAAATGTCACGGAACACAATGTTCAAGGGGCATTTCCACTTCTTTAGAGCAATTTGGGATGGATATTGTTGGTTCAACCAGGAATACCCCCCTCCCACAAACACATAGAAAATCTACACAAGTATAAAAGCAAAATACTGTAGATAGCAGAAGAATGAAGAAAGTGAAAATACTTGAATGATAAGATTACTTTTGTTTTGATGACATCAACAGAACAGTAACTAATTCTCTCTCCAAAGATGCACTAAACATTTCTAGCATTTCTCTTGTACAAATACATTTGCACATTAGTTTTAACTACCTGGATTGACAAACAATTCTTGAATTTGTGACCAAGTCACTTTGTTCTAACCATATTTGTTTTGTCATTAGCAACTCCCTAATGACAAGAACAACATCCATACTCTTCAAATGGGTAAAGGGGGCAAGAAACAGTTGATGGAATTTAAGCCATGAGGTAAAACAAGTCACAGTTTTTCATGAGAAAACTAGACTTACCCATACTTTCTTTTTCTTGGTTGGCTTTGTTGGGTAGTTTGGTCCCAGGCACTCTGGATGATAGCTGTTTCGACACTTGCCACACTCCAGGAGCTGCTGTGTAAAAATACAAGTTTTAAGAGACTGCATTTTATTTATGATAATCAGTCTTTGAGAGACAGGACTAATATTTAGGATTATTTCCCTTGCTTAGAGAAATTCTGTTAAATACTGCACCATTTTCCATCCAATTCACACCTGTTGGAACAAATAAAAATAGAAAATGTTTATGTTACAAAAGGTCCATCAATCCAAAAAAAATACAAGCTAAGGTTTCAAGCCTAAGCTTAATCAAAGGGCATATGGGCTGAACAAAAAGGTTGGAAATGCAGATAAACATGAATAATTCATTTTAAATAAAGACCATCTAATCTTCTGGTGCTAAATGCATTAATGCAGTAAACAAAGCAGCATTAGGACAGAAATGTTCCCTTCTATCACACGCTATTTCTCCTCACTATCTCCTTAAGTGAGCCTTCATGGGGAGACAGGAAACAGAACTGAAACATTTCCCCAAGTGGGCGGAAAAATCCCCAGAGTTAACACCTCTAAACCTCATGTTTTGGCAGCTGCTCTTTGGCAGCAAATGCAAAGTGGGCAGGTAATTAATTTGTCATCTACATTCAGCTGATGTTTATCGCCAGAAAGAAAGACTCAATAATGAAGATAACTTTTATAACAGAGTGTGTGCTCTATAAAATGGCAAACATTTACTTTGAAAGAAATAACTTATGCTGAAAGCCTACTTTTTTTACAGCTGTCAATGTGTCAGCAATGAACACAACAAAGTTAAAGGCTCAAAAAGAGAAGAGAATGTGTCTTTATTTAGAAGTAAAAGCAACAATCAGGAGCAGACAGTAGTGATTAATAGTTCTCCCAGGAGTCGAGAAATTTTAAACTCCAGAGGGAGTTAATCAGCTCGGCAAACGCAAAATTCCTGTATATAACACTTAGGAGGCATGAATAAGGAGGTATGAGATAGGATTTGAAGTTTCCTCCTGCCTAGGTTATTTTTAAAAAAAGAACAATTCTGTTAGAAGTCACCCTCAAACCACTTAATTCTTGTAATCACTGACATGTACGTAACGAATGAACCAGTTAGACGTGAACCTTGCTAGCAGAAGAAGGCAGAATATGAACTTTGCAGCAGTAACAGGGGCAAATCCAAAATGCCCATCTTAAACAATTATGCGCAGCTTACCATTACCTTTGAAGATTTATTCTGTCGGCAACAAACGTGACAGAACTTGCAGCGCCGACAACACCAATTCTCCCACTGCTCCTCCAGGGGTCGCTCATTTTCCTCCAAGCAGAAGAGATGGAAAGGCTCACAGCACACCTGACAGTAAACAAACTGTAAACAAAACACAAAGTAAAATAAATCAGCCAACTATACACTCTCCAGGTGATAATGATTGGTCCCCCGAGTATGTCAGATCTGTAACAATGTCACAATCCCTAATGCACATTCAGCCAAATTTGTTTGTGCATACAAACTCTTCATTTCTTCCCGTCCTTCAAGGGCTGTTCATTTCCACAATGAAAACATCTTGCGATTTTTCTATTAGCTGCAGATAAGATCCTGTATATTTTTTAAAAAATCACCAAGCCTTGCGATTAGGCAGGATCCAAGCAATATTAATTTGCACATTAGAATTCAGAAAATGTGATCATTGCCTGGTGACAACGGAATACTAAATGCCCTTGCAGAGAGAAATACCACCTGAATATGCAAAGCGGTATTACAGAGTTGATCATTTCGCTACAAAAACCAGGCTTTACTCATGTTTCTTCACCACAATCTATGTTGCTTGTGTTGCCAATAAACATTAAGATCAAGTTCCACTCTGTCAGTCTCACAGATGTTGACTCGAATTCAGATGGAGTTTAAACTAACTTATTGAGTAAGGGGTGATCATAAGATTCTGCATCCCCGGGTAATGATGTGGTGTGCTGCTCTTACGCAGTTATTTTACCAATTCATGAAGTAACTTCTACTAAATGGAGGTCAAACTTCAAGACTGAAATCACGAGATGGAAACCATACCTCAACATGTCCACTACTGGCACAGAGGAAGCAGACCACCCTGGGAGTGATGGGTAAAGAAGTCAGGATACTAAGTCCACCCATCTCCCACACATTTTCCACATCACAGTCCTCCTGCCAAAGTCAGTAGAACAATATCAGAACATAAACAGCAATAAAAAGTTTATTCAGTAGTTAAGTAGCTTCAGTCGAAGCCTGCCAGTGTTAATATTCAGATTTGCTGATTTGAGTAGTTCCTTCTTCATACAAAAAATGTACTTAACGTTCCTGAACCCATTCTTTAACAGTATATCCACTAGAAATATCACATTATAAAGAATAGCCTTCACGGAGAACATTGTTTGAGATGTGCACAGTGATTCACCAGGATGGAGCTTTGAACAGAGGCTGGGTAAGTTGTTTTCTGTGCAGCACAGGTGGTGGTTGAGGGGAAACCTCAGAAGTATATAAGATTATGAAGAGCACGGACAGAGTACATAGAAAACAGCCGCTTCCCCTCGTCAAAGGATCAATAACAAAGGGGTATAATTTTCAAGTGAAAGGCAGGAATTTAGAAGGAATATAAGAAAAAGCTTTCTCACACAGAGGGTGGTGGGATCTGGAATGCACTGTCTGGGAGGGTAGTTGAGGCGGGCAACCTCACAACCTTTTAAAAAAATACTTGGAACAGCACTTGAAATGCCAGAACATTTAAGGTTATGGGCTGAATGTGGGAACATTGGACTAGTAGTAGTATTTTATTTTTGGCGTACGGACTCGATGGGGCAAGGGCCTCTTCTGCACTGTATGATTCTACGACACAAAACCTGGTATGATCCTTTCCAATCACAAGAATCAATTAACAAATCAGAAAGAATATCCTACATACAGTTCTAGAAGTGGGTAGAATTTTATAATGGACACTATTCAAGTCTCCCAATCTGCAGAGATTTCTTTGAAAGGAGCATTATTCTCCAATCCACCCGTCATTTCAGAAACACAAGTAAAACAGCATTAACAGGGCTGCTACTAAATTCTCCCAAAAAGCTTCCATGGAGATTATCAATTCACAACGTACAGCACAGACAGGGAAAGATTTGCTGTACCTTCTTGCATTAGACCTTGGAAGATTGAACACGGATGAAAAAATATTCTCTACATTGTCCGAGAACTCAGTCAAACTGTGCTTTGGAAAGAGAGTCAGAATGAAGTGGCAATGAGGTGGTGGGATTGAAAAACACAAAGGGAAGAGTCAATTCTTACTGCTCCTAGAACTCCCTTACACCAATGGAATGCCAGTGAACAGGTGCCTGGCTGTATGCAAGAACAGAAATGGTGTATGAGATGACTGATTAAGTTTCACAGTAATAGAAAGAGGGGGACAGAAATCAAATCAAAATTAAATTATACCCTCCTTATCCTAAGCTAATATTTTCTACAGTTTATGTGACAGCTTCGCAGCCCCAACAGTTCTTTTTCTACCTTGAAATCCACTCTGATCCTATGGACTCCATCTGCTAACGGTTTTTGTTTTCCACAGGTGACATTCGTCAAAGGGGTGAGCAGGTTCAGAGTACTGGGTTCAAACTTGCTGACAGCAATCACTTTATCCTAAAAACAAGAAACATAAAATAAATAAAGCTGTTGTTTCATGAAAAGCATTTGTGAGCAATTAGACAATACCTGCTCAAGCTATGGTTTACAAAAATCATTATATTTGACTGGCAGCACGGTACAGGAGATTAGCTTTCAAAAGCATATAATTTCTGCTAGAAATATGCAAGAAACATTGGTCACCATACAAGTTACATTTTGCTCAGTTAAAATAATACCATTTTTTAAATTTCTCCATCACCATTTTCCCTGCTCTCACGGAGAGGGGTTAGAACTGACTCTAGAGGTTCAGCTGCTCAGATCAGCTAACTCAGGATGCAATTAGAATTACACTTGTGAACTTGTCTGTGCCATTTAGTATTACAATATTCAGCACCCCCTAAGGGAGTTTAGTGGCACTGAGTCAAGATACTTGTTTGGGTGAGATGGTGGGGATCCCAAGTAGAAAGTAAACAACAAGAGCCTGCAAGTGCAATATTGCACTCCTTACATGAAGAATTCCACAAAGCTGTTTTCATGCTTCTGCAACTATGTAACTGCTTCAGAATGAACGTTAGTCAAAAAAACTTCAACTGTCATCAAAACAGAACATCCACCTGAATGCACATTCTATAGAGAATTCAGGCCTGACTGGTCACTGCTTAAATATTCCACTTCAGCCTACTGCCCATCACAATAGTCCAGGTGGACTCGGGAACTTCACAGATAGTGAGCAAAGGTGATATAAATTCACATCCTAAAGGAAGTAAGTTTCAAGCTGCTCAGGGTATTTAACCTAGTCCTATGAATGTAGGACTGGAAAATTCTCAAGAACAATGGCAAAAAGCCAGTGGCATGGTTCTTGTGTCTCTGACCTCTCCTTAGAGCCTGCCCTATAAAGGGATTTAACCAAAGTTGGATTCACTCCAGTTATGTGCTCTCTCAAGAGGAAAGGATATCCCAATAGTTATTAAAATAGATCTATTTGCCATATGGTTTCATTTTCCCTTTTCCTCCCCACACAGAAGTGCCGGGATTCCAAATGGCAAATGGTCAGAGGCAAGAATTAAACCGGGATGTCACAGTATGGGTAATTACAGGTACAAACCCACTTAGTATCAGGCCACAGCACAGCAGTCAATAATGTTCCACAAAGAGGCTCTAAAGCAAAACACTAAATAAAAGAATTAAAATAAAACATTCTGAAGAACCCAAAAGGTAAACTCTACTTTGTCTCCACAGATAGTGCCAGACCTGCTGAATTTTCCCAGCGATTTCTGCTTTTGTTTCAAATAAAGAATGACACTAGAGCAAAGAAAAGTGACTTATGCTGCTGTAAGAAATGCCGGCAATAATCTTAAATTGGCAGGTACATTTCACTGCTTATGTATACTGACACTCACACAGCCTGGCATTAGTATCTACCCATAATCACTTAATTTTATCAGGTAGACCGCATCTGTAATTGCAAATCTGTGGCTAATGCAGTGGAACCCAGCTCTATTTATCAGACACAGTACAAATCAGCATTAGGTACCTTCCCAATAGGGACGGCGAATAATCAGACTATACATCTCAAAGCCAAACTAGTCAATAGCTGGTCACAACAGTGATGTATCGGCGTAGCTTTCATCATGTTCCCTTTCATGTTTCCTGAAAAAATAAACTTTAAATTCCTCTCTACCACACGTGGTAACATTATTACTTTTCAGTCCTGATGGCAGCTTCAATACGAGGGGCAGCATGAGCAGATATGCTCGGTGTGGCTGGTGAAAATTAGTGCTCGTCCTAACAATTACTTATGAAGCATCACTGGTAAAAGAACAAGGAGAACATCACAATGCATGATCATGATTCAAGGGATTGTGGACAATATTGAAATCTATTATGGGGAAAAATACTGAAATCTATTATGGGGAGGGAGGAAGAGAGGGGGTGAGTGCGCACGTGCAGAGAAAGAGGCAAATGAAGTCAAGACCTTTAATAAAAGGGTCCACAAAATGAGAAATAATTCCAATACATTCAGCAGCTTTACTTTGCAAAGAATCATTGTTTAATTGCTCAACTCTCACTCTCTTCTAGCCTTTTTCCTGTGTCTCACTAATGATATCCTTCTTTTATTATATCCTTTCATTTTCCGCCCTGCATTTCTACCTCAGTTGAAAGCTTGTGACTTGTACTGATTGTCTTTCGCATTCCTTTGATCAGTGTCTGTTCTCATCTTTCTTTTGCCTGTTTCTCCTCTTACTTCCTTGCTCTTCTTCTGTTCTCTTTCAGTCATCCCTCAATAAAAATTTTGCATGATGCAACCTAGCAGTCTAACAAGGTTTTACGTGAACATGCTGCAGCATCAAACTAGTAGGACATGTGTTCAATCTCATCATCTCTTACAGTCCTGACATCAGTTGGGCCAAGCTGGAGGAGAAACTAGTCCTAAAAAAGTGAAAAATCGGTCGGACAGCAAGTCAATCTTAGCCACACCTGTTTGCAATATGTCACAGCATTGTTGACAGACAGCTGAAAGAAACTCATCCTGATGAAAAGATGCTTGGTAAAATGGAGAATGCTATTTTAAAATGCTCGCTTCAGTTCTGTTGCAATTTTCCTGCCCCATTACTTTTTTTAAAACAGCTGATTTGTGGTATGACAAACAACAGCCATGGGATTAGTCTTTTCAACCATACAAAACCACTGTAGAAAAAATGTTAGTATTATGTTTACAAACTGGGAAGGTAGAGTATTTATAGCAACTCGTTCCTTTAGTATTAAACTAAGACTTTAGGCAGGAGGGACTGCAAGCATGTTTCCTGTTCAAGAATTTTGTGTCCCCATGCCTCTGATATTAAGACGCATAAAAGCTGAACTGGGAAAAAACATCTAAGATCATTGCATGTGTTGCACACATTAATTCTACCTGACTTGAGAGTTGAAGCCACATCAAATGAACAATGAGTCACTGAAAGCCCATACTGCACAGTCCTTTCCACTAGATTTAAGATACATTTTTGGGCCATTTCTGTGCCCTGCACCTGAAAAGTCTTCAGCATTTTTCCAGTAATGAAAGAAAGACAAGGTTTTACTTAGCAGGAGAATTAGAAGGGCCAACTTATTAGTCTAGAGAAAGCAACAATTATAATGGTACTTTTTATTTTTGAAAACATGGGGCGTCAGGTTCACCAGAAGAACAGATTGAAAAATTATAGGCACATTCATCATTGTTTCTCCATTATTATAAGGAAACCTGTGGGAAATAATACTGCGATTTTTTTGATTATGGTCTGCCACGAAGAAAGATTTGGTTCTGGGAGAACACATTTGTGAAATTAGTCCCTACATAAATGTCATTTAATATCAAAGTTGGCCTCAGTTGCTCAAAAGGTCAACTTTAACACAGTAGTATATCCAATAGATCCAATCTACTCTGTCAACCAGTCTCAGCAAAAGCATCTTTTTGGGATGCTACAACCGGTCTAGGACCCTTAGGTTAGTGCATTGGAAAGAATGTCAGTCAGTCAATCAGGAGCCTGCGATGCTCGCTATATTAAAACTAATGCTCTTACCATCTGGTGCACATTGCATACTGAAGACCCCCAGTCTAGTGGACCTGCACCTACATGCGTCAGCAAGTTAATTTCCCTTTAAACATCAGACAATTTCTACATGAATGTACTGATCATATAACACTAATGTCAGAAAATCTTGGCTCCCAAACTCTCTACAGCAAGATGAGCTAAGCAAGAAGCCCGTACATTGCTACCGGCATTAAGTGAAACGCTAAAGGAGCATCAACCACTGGCTTCCTATGCATATTTTCTGAGCTGTCACTGGACAGCATGGATAGCTAGGGATCCTCTTTTGTATGGGATCCACATGTAACAGGAAGATCTTAATAAAAAAGCGAAGTAGGGATAAGAAATGACAGAGATAAAAGGTGGGCAACTGAATAGGTTTTACAGTTCTAGGGACCCGGGAGAGAACTCTAAACAACACACGTGGATTTTAGAATTGCAGGTGCACAATTTAGGGGTATACCTGAATCACGACCCTGTTTGGTTACTTGTACTTGTTTTAACACTGAAAATTTGAGGCCATATATGCAACACACTGACCTTTGCACACCAGAATTCCCAACACAATACAGAGCATCATGTGTTGAGTGTAAGAACTACCAATTGTAAAATCTAACCAGGACAAGGCAAAACAGATGCAACATTTTTGGCCTTGACATGAAGGGAGGTTCTAAGAAACTTGATGTGCAGTTCATCCAACGCAGAACAGCACAAGAAAAAGAAATAACACCAGATATCTGCAACCTATGGAAGCATCTTGGGAAAATGCAATCAGAAGATTTAAAACAGTGGCATGATGTTTTAATGTCATCAGAATGATAAAGGTTACCTAGGAGAACACACATACACCAAAATGTGCTGGAGTTGTCCTTTAAGTAAGGTAGAATTAAAACACTAAGATGAAAGTTTAAATCTCACCTTTTCTTTCGGCTTTTTAGTTTTTAACTGAACATTGAAACGAGCAGGGGCTTTCTTCTGCTTGCTCAGCTCTAGTGCTGGGGAAACAAAGATCTTTATTAAGCGACAAACCAAGATGAACCTTTCACTGACAACAGGTTCAGATTGTATGAGGCATTTTTTCCCTGAAATGCTTCAAAATCAGTAAAATCTGTTGTTACCTAGCCGAAGGTACAGTCGCCCTTTAATTGTCTGAGAATGGACAGGGGCTTTGTGGTACCTTTAACAAAAGACAGTGGACTGTTTTGATGGCTCAGTTAGTAAAGTGTGCAACTAAGCCATACGGATCTGAAGGTCATAGGTCAACTCCCAGTCTCTGCTGATGTTTGCCAGTGCAGCATTTGGGGATCTACAAAATGTTCTCCATACTCTAGGAAAGGGAGAGAAATCATGCAGGTCTCTGGCTTTTGGGTGCTATCAGGAGCTATCTAGACACAATAAGCTGATTCAGCTGATGTCAGGACTTGGCTGTGGTACCCCATGAGATCAACTGCCTATCACAATTTACCTTAAAACTCAGTTGCGGTAAAGTACTATTTGGGCAAGGTACCAAAGTAGTCCCTGTAAAACTGCCTGCATCAGAGGAAGGGAGATAGACAAAAACAGACATTACATAGTAAAGCTGGTAACTGCACCATTTTAGGTGGTAAGTGTGTACGCACCTTTCCTTTCCTAATTTTCTTATGGGGAAGGTTCCGGATATTATTAGGAAGAGGTCCCATGCAAGCTGTGGAAGTTAGGGAGCAGAGGGTGGAAATAAGTAGCTAAGAAACCCCACAACACTCTCAAGAGAGACATTAGTTGAAGACTGGGAACAAAAGTGCCTGCCTGCTCTCTTGAGTACATCTTAAGAATCCTTAAGAAGAGGGGAAAGAAACAAAACAAATAAATTGGAATATGCATCATATATTTCAGGTGCTAGACACTAAACCGGCTGTAGAACCAATTCTAAAAGTCTTATCTTGAGCTAATTAAACAGGAGTGCCACAGTTATCTTAATGGAAGACAACCCAGCTTGGTCTGAGGGAACAAACTGCCAGAAATCAGGAGGTTCTCAAAATAACAACCCCAGCCATATACTAAAAGAAACTCTGCACAAAATATTTCCTGCATGGCATGCAAGCATTCCTTAAAACTTAGTGAAGAAAAATCTGTAACTATAGATTGGGCCGTCTTGGAATCGCATTATTCAACACTATCAATAAATTCCCACCTGCAGCAAATGAACTGAGTCAAAGCATGAAAAGTAGTAAGTCACAAAAGGCAGGGAAAAGAGACTTGTCGACAGATAAATGATGTGACACGTTGAGATGACAATGCTTTAGAGGAAACAATAGAAACTGCAATTTAAATTTATCTACAACCACAAAACTTTAGAATTTTCAGAACTTTTATACTGGAGAATTGACGGCAATTGTCTTGTGACCTTGCAGATGGAAGACACAATCAGTAATGTCAACCAGCTCCATAATTGATAAGTTTGATTGGTAAATCTCAACACGTTGTAGCAGTGATAAATCAGGTTGCAATGGCACCTGGTCTGGACTCCCCTCCTGCTTTTTCCAATGAGATCATCAAATTTGCTGGGAACAATATACCTTTAACATCAAGGTAGCAAAGAACTACATGCTTATTATACAACTGGAGCGGGCGTGAATGATAGCTAGGGAAGTGTCCTGTTAAGGTGAAAACCTGCACCCTGAAATCACGCGGTGCAATAGTAATAACTACGCCTTTTTTTGCAAATGAGTAGATGTCTTAAAACGATAGCCAGGAGGAATTTGTTACTTTCAAATTAAAATGTCACCCCTAATTGCAGAATGGAAGTTCATCCCAGTGATGTGCATGATAGTGGGAATGCCAAGTTTGGATTACCTGAATCTGTTTGCAATGGCTGTTTTTTCTTAGGGTCATTCAGCCCAGGCTTGACTGATTCTTTCTTTAGTTGCACAGGTCCTGGCTGCTGAGGCAGGCTGAGGTCAGGTGGCTGAGGGGGCTGTTTGTTAGGTTTCCGGGTAGGTGAAACTATAGCTGTTTGCTGCCGGGCTTCAGAAGGTGGAGAGGAATTGTCTTCCTCAAACTGCTGGTCATTGTGTTGATGAGGAACCTGGTTAGTTTTCTGGGCATGCTCCTGCCCTTGTGAACCACCCTGGGGAGAGCTCTTATGGCTGAAGTCAGAATGCTGTTTGACTGCTGGAAGTTCCTTCTTCTCTTGTGTTTTTGTTTTCTTTTCCTTTTTCTTTACTAAGAACCAAAGTTAGAACATATCAGTCATAATGAATAAGAACAATTCTCAAGAAGCAGAGCCCAATTACCAAACTTCTCTTGATGGCAGTCACTCATAGATAGTTATGTTCTATAGGAAGCAACACAAATGGTCAACCCCATATCAGGGTGAGCTTCACCTTGATGAACTGTCAAAATTGGAATATTCAATTTCCATGTGTGCTATTAAGGAAAGCAGATTTTTTTTTTGTTTAGAAACCCCTTGTCTCTTAATGGGGAGCAAAGGCTGCTAGCTCCGGTGGATGTCCAAATAGTTCAGTACTATATAGCTTATCCATGAGTAAAAAAGGGAGCATCACCCCAAAACATTGATTAAATAATTTGTACAGATGTACCTGGAAATCACACTGGCCACTACTATTCAATCTGCAGGTATCTTAATAGCCGCTTAATTCTAAGTTCCTCCTGTTTTAAAGAAACCCACCAACTTAAGACATGCCCCAAGGCAATATGACAAGACAACTTAAGGACAAGCAGCCATTTCAACTAAATTCTAATCTGTTGTGAAAGTTTTTTTTTTTTAAAATGAAATATAATTTTAATAAGAAATATAAACACATAGGAAGCATTAACTTCTTACTTCAACATTCCTAACATAACCTCTAAACTAGGAAATTTAAGGAATGTTTAATTTTAAGGGTAATGGAAAAACACTAGGTAAGCTTTACAGTGCCATTCAACAGGGAACTAGGAACGTAAGTGTCTATAATGAGGAGAATAAAATTACAAAGGGAGGAGGGTTCAGAGGAAATAAAACAGATTTTTACCTGTTAGACATATATATACACTTTATCTCTCAGTATCTCTTCATTTTTATAAATCAGCAAATAAGATGGCTCCTATCCTATTAGCAAAAATTTCATAGGGCACATTAAACACATTTAAAATTCTGTTTGGGCGACTTTTATTAAAAGGTCTACAGACCATAATCACTGCTCTTTAAATCAATTAAACACAGATGAAGCATTTTGGCAAGTTTTGGACAGGTAAGCTAAGATGCTACTTCAGCAAATCTTGATTTTCTACCTAGGTAGCATGTGCAACTTTCCAAAATTCACCTAAAGTGAAGTGCAGAAGCAGAACCAAGTGCAAATTAAGAAGCGCACAGCAGAGGGAAAAAACTGCAAGCACTCACCTTTAACTGGTTTTGGTGGAGGTGCTTTAGAAGGCATCCACTGGAGATTTTGACATTTCCGCATCCTGCATTCACAAAAAAACATGGAGTTGTTACAGTACAGTTGAAAAGAGAACAGATTAAAAAGAAACAAAAAATTATAGAACACACATTACACTTTCAGGCACTGCACTTTGAACAGTTTAATGCTGAAGGGCCTGTTCTGTGCTGTACTGTTCTATGTTCTATGTTCTAATACTATAGATCTAATACTGAAGCACAAAGCTCGTGACAAAATTCCTCAATCGGAGAGCCTTCAAGGGGAACCAGTTAGAAAATCACACATTGCAAACTCCATACCCAATTCTATACCTTTTTTTGTTTATCTTTCCTAAAGACAGGGACTGGTGAGCAGCAGCACTAGCAGGCCTCCAATAACATTAAAATGGCTGTTCCATGTTGCAGAAATTATTCAACTTTAAGAAGAAATCCCAGTAGAACTCAAGTTTACGCTAAATCAATGTCCGCTTTTCACTTTTGAGCTGATCAGTAGAAGGAATTCCAATCTTCCCCAACCTAACCCAGGGTACCGGTTCAAATTGTCACATTCCATCTGTTTTCTTGATGGAGATCAGTTACCCAAAGCTTGAACCTATCCAGCTGGTTATAAAACCTCACTCACTTGCAGCATTGTTTCTTCACATTCCGACCACCAAATTTGGGTTTGTCCAAGCAGTTTGTACATTGGCCGCAGTCATCTGGTACCTGACAGCCTGGACACTGCCCACACCTACGTGATCTCCTCCCTTTTCGAACAACAGGCTCCTGTGGCACCTTGTGCTTAGCAACTGGTTTAATTACTGGCGCAGGTGGTTCAGCATCCTCAGACCCAGCTACAGACGATTTATCTGTAATGCAAAGACAAGAGGTTTCAATATCTGTCATTTTCTTGGGCAACAGGGATTACAATTCTAGCATGGCAGAGACCTCCACAAACGCAGGTATATTCCACAAAGACTCTCATTTCCACAAAGGATCTATTTTAAATTCCAAAGGTAAATGCTAGCCATTCAAAGGGAAGAAATACTGTCATTTCATGTAATTTTTAATTATATACAGAAACCAGTAAATGCAGACATAAGACATAATTCCTAATACACCATGCTAATAACTACATGTACCCAGGCACAGACAGAGACAGAATTTTGATGTGATTCATGACCGCAGAGTTGCCTTCATGGTTTTGAGTTCTTATACCTCAGTTTTAATACTATAAGCTATCCCAACAGTTCCAAGTAGTGACAGGCCACAATTATACAAACTGAAAATCAAAAGCCAAATATGGAACTTACAACTTTCTTGGGTCTCCAGAATTTTCCACATTACAGAATTTGATTCTCGATAGAGAGCATATGCTCTCCAATGAAGAAGGTTTCTTATCAGGAAAACGTTTAGAATAAAACCAGTAGGAGTATCACTGACCAATTGTAACGAGTCAGGACTCTAGTGGAAGGGCTGATTTTCGTTTCCCATTGGCCCCAAAACTTGAAAAATTGTTGACTAGTCTTTCAAAACATTGTCAGCAAATTCACTTGCACAGATGGGTTCTCACTTCATCTCCAGTTTTCTCCAGGCGGATTATGTCATATTTTCTTTACCTTCCAAGTGAAACCGCTTGTTTAATGGTAAAGTCAGAAGTTATGCCAAATATGTTAATTATAACTATTTTCCTTGTATGTTCTCGTAGTATCACGACACCAAGTCTGACAAAGTATCTATCTGATCAGTCTGCAAGAATGCCAGTTAGCTGGAAGAACTGTCAGGGGAAAACAGGGGCAGGAAATAAATTCAATAACTATCACTAGAGAGAAAGTACTTAGGAAACTAATAGGGCTAAAAAGCCACAGGACGCCTAGATCTGATAGGATGCATCTCAAGATACTAAAGAAAGTAGCTACAGCAATAGCTAATGCACCAGTAGTTATCGCCAGCATTCACTCACTAATCAATATTATTGTGCAGCTAGAAAATTCTGTGGGTAGTAATTTTCCAAGAATCCTTACATTCTGGAAAAATTCTGCAGATTGGAAAGCTATTAATATGACATCCCAATTCAAAAAGGGAAGTAAGTAGGGATTCTGCAGTGTCCCCACGCACAACTCCAGACTACATCCACATAAATTTTGTGCTGGTCAGACAGTCTTTAAGTTTACTGGCTAGCTATGTCTCCATACAATTAGTCTAGGTCTCTGGATTACTAGTCCTGAGACACAGCCACTATATCATAGTCTTCGCTACTGAAATGTAAGATTCAGAAGGGCATTATGAGGTAGATGCAGAGATAATGCTTCTCGTTGTGGCAGATTCCAATCAGAATAGAAGGAACTTCTTCCCTAAACACTGTCAATAGCTTTTGGACTTTTCCTCCTGAGAACAGTGGAAGCTGTGCTACTGAATACACTCAAGGCTGAGTTACAAAGATTTTTAATCCAAGGATTATGGATGGGAGAAGGAAAAATGATTTCAACCGTCATTTTATTGAATGCATCAGAGTTAAGTGGAAGAGATTCAAGGGCCCAAACAGCTGACACCTGCTTCAATTTCTCATGACCATATAAAAAGTTGCATTGTGTTCATTATAACTCCACATATTAAACCACTAAGTCAGTCAGATACAACTTCATTTAAGTTTAACTGTTTGCACAGGTATAAGTAAAGGCCACGTTTTTACAAGTCAGACAGGCACTTAAAACTCCAAACTCTACATTGTCAAGGCTTTAGAAAAAATCTTCTATTGTAATATATCAGCATGGGTTTGAAAACTTAATTTGGAATTTCCCACCTTCAGTATTAGTCAACTGACAAATACAAGCACACAAAAAAACACTATAGTGAAGAGTGTATAACAAAACATAGATTAGATACGTAACTTGCATGGTCAGAACTGAAGTTGGGTTTCAACAACCTATTATCTTTACTACCACAAAGATCATTTCAGTTCCTGAAATGGCCCAAGCCTTCTATACAGTTTTACTCATTATAAAAGTTGAGTACACTTTCTGGTGACAACATTCAGTCTTTCAGATTTTGAAACACACTTGGCAAGCCTAAGCTTGCTCACTTTATAATTTTCCGTTGCAAGGAATGCAAACTGGCTAAGTTTGGAAGTAGTGGTTTTGCACGCAGAAATTATTTGACAGGCTAGAGAGCCCAGTACTAACAAAGCTCTGTAACAGTCATTACGAAGTGACAGTTACAGCATCCAATTTGGCACAACAGGGCTACACTTGGTCACTTGCCAGGAAAACACTGTGACTGACTGTAAACATAAGTCACACTCAGTGCTGTCCTCAGGCTGATTTATCCTCAGTCTTCCAGGAATCAATACGAGTGTACCTCTGGACTCAAAACATTAACTCTGCTTTCTTCCTACTATGTTTCACCAGTAATCTCTGTTTTGTTTCAGATCTCCATCATCTGCAGTTCTTTGTTATATTTTAAATCAATACAAAGGACACTAGCTCGACTTTAAAAACATATGCCAGATCTTTGATGTCCAATAATTGTCACTTTTTCTTTTATGGGGATGGGAGAGAGAATTGCAGGCCATTTGGGAGTGAAATTAGACAATACTTTTTCACCAGTGAAAATATAGAGCTGTGTCCTACAAGGTTGTGGACATTATGAATCATTTGAAACTTCAAGGCTGAGCTTGACATGCTTTGCTAGCTAAGCTTATCCAGGGACAGAGGGCCAGAACAAGCAAACGGGAGCTGTGGTTTAACCTAAATAGCCACAAACAAAATACACTCAAATACTGGGTTTCAACATTGAAATGGAACATGCTAAAATGGTACAACTTTTTGAGCAAACTGTCCACCTAGACTTGTTTTGACCAAAGGACCACGGATTATATTTGGGTACAGTTGGGTACTGTGACAAGGGTGGGGATCAGTCACAGTAGGTCCAGGCTATAGGGATGACTAGCACGGGTGGATATGTCCTGCTCCTTCCTATTTGCTAAAAGGATACAAATGACATAACAGAGCCAGTTCTGAAAGAAAAGACAAGGCAGGTAAAAAAACAAAAACAGAAGTTGCTGGAAAAGCTCAGCAGGTCTGGCAGCATCCATGAAGAAAAATCAGTTAACATCTCGGATCCAGTGACCGTTCCTTGGGATTCTGAACCATTCTGAGGAAGGATCACCGGGTCTGAAACATTAACTGATTTTTTTTCCTTCTTGGATGCTGCCAGACCTGCTGAGCAATTTTAGCAATTTCTGTTTTTGTTCCCAATTAACAGCGTCTGCAGAGGTAGTAGGAACTGCAGATGCTGGAGATTCAGAGATAACAAGGTGTAGAACTGAATGAACACAGCAGGCCAAGCAGCATCAGAGGAGCAGGAAAGCTGACGTTTCGGCCCTAGACCCTTCTTCAGAAATGAAAAAGTCATTATATGAGATTAACATCTACAAAAAAATGTATTTCTTGAGTGAGAATGCAATTCAACTGCATTATTGTACAGTTAAAGTTCGTGTTTCTAAATCAGTGATTGCATTTCTACTTAGCTCTTTGTTTCAGAGTGCTTGGTTTGGCAACTCAAACATATGAATAAAGAACAATAAAATTGACAATAGTGGTGAAATTGTTCAGAAAACAAGCAAATGGATGCAGTGATAGCATTTTTTTAATGATAGTTTTTTGTTTAATTGTGGCTTTGACAACTCCTGAAGACAACTCCTGATTATAGCACTGTTCTTTCAATAGTTTGTTTCTTACTAAATAAAAGCCAAAAGAACTGCGGATGCTGTAATAACAAGATGTAGAGCTGGATGAACACAGCAGGCCAAGCAGCATTCGTGGAGCAGGAAAGCTGACATTTCAGGTCTGGACCCTTCCTCTACCAATGAGACAGTATTAGCTTTACAAACAATACCATGATTTAATCAAATGTTACTGGCATAAATCAAGGTTTTTTTGGGGCACGTTCCAAAGATTATATTATAGACTAGGATACTTTTGTACTCTCAATTTAGTGCCATTGTGAAGCAATCTGAGATTCAGGCAACACCAGGTTAGGATTATGGATTAAGATTCAAGGCCTGACCTAATTCCCGAATGAACCAGAAAGCTCGTTCCTTTTCCTGAACATGGTTTGAAGCGTCAGTGCAGTACGGAACCTGGTTTACCAAAAGTTTTGGGCACTTTCTAAACCCAATAAACTTCAATTTCTTTTATAAAAAAAAGAGCAGGAATTCTCTCTTTTCTTTATTTTGAAATATTTAATTGTTGAAACAAATACGCAACAGCTCACACTTCCTGGTAAGGCCATTCCAGTTCCAACCAGGCAATGTAAAAATTTTCTTTTTCCTCCCTAAATGACGCCACAACTGCAAAACAGATTTAAGTCAATACAAGCTGTAGGCAAAACTGTTGATACTGGTCATTATGTAACTGGTACATGGTGATTCACCATTATCTCACTTTAATACTTGGGCACTTATCAGATAAAAAAATTAAACTTAATGTAACAATCAATCAATCAGCAAATCATGTACTGGCTGTCATTATCATAGACTCTGTACTGATCAAGCAAGGTCGCTCCCACAAGAACGTGCAACATTTTCCCAAGAGGGAATAACCAGGGCTTTTTTATTACTAAAAGTAAAACTATAATGTTAATGCCTCTTCTAATATTGCTCATAATGCACTAAAACAAACAAATGAGAGACTTTCTGAAAACAAAGTGTAACAATGTGGTTTCTATCCAATTAGTATGAGCAACACTTAAACAGTTGAGTGTTTTATAGATGAACATTTTCACAGGTTCAATTTAAAACTTTGCCCAGGAAGTTGAGATGAGCAGTCTGTAGGCCATATTTCAGTCACTAAATTCATACACAAGTTCAAATGCGGACACGAGTAACAATGTTTCACTTATTGAGGTTTCCTAGACAATTGGGTTTGTTAACTTTATTCACTTGTTCTGGTTAGCCAAATACAACCAAAACAGAATATTATTAATTCAATGCATCAAAGATACAAAATCAATGGTTCATAATTTACCTCATATGCATCCTGGACCGAAGTTCCAAATTAAGACAACTTCATGAATTTTCAGATCATATTTTTGGAAGTTTATACAGACTTCAACTTTAAAACCTGGAGTAGTTGAACCAGAGTGTTTTCATTCAAGAAAAGCAGCCTTTTTGCTCTCAAATAAGATAAAATGATTTCACCCCAGGATGTTAAAATCCCACCTCAATTTCAACAAGCAAGAGTTTAAGTTTGCCTACCATCATTTCCCATTGAAGACAGTATCTTCTCACGCTCTTCCCATGGCAAGGCACTCAGGGTAGGCATGTCATCAGGGAACACAGCCCTCTTCCGACCTAGGGCAACAGCAGCCCGTCTGCAAACATGTTTTATACGAGGCCCTCGTATTGATGCTTCTGAAGAGTCACTTTCTTGACCCTGACACAATTATAAACAAATTGGGACACATCAATTTTCAGATAGAGAAGTTAAAAAAGGCCCAAGTTTCCCATCCATTGCATTTGTAAGACTTAGCGAGAGTAATTACCTAAAATAAATATATGCAAAAACTATCTTATTGTTGGAAGTCAAACACTGTTGACAATGTTCATTAACAGTTTTAAGTAGACATTAAAGACATACCAAAATACCAAGGTAATCAACTATTCTTAATCTCTGGAGCAATGAAGAATACAATAACTCGCATCAACTAGGTTCACATGCACAGTAGCTCAATTACTGAAACAACAAGCTTTATAGAATTGATACTAGAGACCAAACCCAACAGCATATTCCAGCTGAATTAAACACATTTATGAGAAAGAAATTAATGAAGTGTCATTAAACTCTTCAAGATTATATTCAAATAATTATTGAATAAAAATAAGTGAGGATCAATAAGTCAGCAAGGTGCCCAAGCAGAGAGACATTTTTCCTCATCAGATAAAGACTAGTACTTAAAATTGGATGATAGTTCTGTTACTAAACATTTCCTAGAAACTGACGGAGGAATGACAGTGGCGGAACTGGATGAGATCATCTGCCAATGGACAATAACCTAGGTGAAAACAGGAAGGAGAAAGCAGAATTTCACAAACGCAAAGCAGTTAAATTGGAAACTTGCCAACATTTTAAGACAGTTCTTAAAGAACATACTGACTAAATCTTGATCAAATCAGTCAATAAATTAGCTACTCATCCAAATCTCCAAAAAAATCCTCTGCAGCTGTACGGAAACATGGGCAAAAGTACAAGGATTTAGTTTAAAAAGATCAACTTTTAGCAAAATACTGCAGCATCCCATCTCATTTTAATAGAATAAAACTGGAATAAATATGAATCATAATTGTGCCGTAGACATATAAACCTAGCTATTGTGCATTTGTCTGTCCTTTAAGCTCTAAGGCTCAAGACCTAGGTGAATATTCTCTTGTTATTCTGATACATTACTGTCTAATTAAATACTGTTCAAAGAACATTATATGAACAATATTTGATTCTCAGGAATAAGGTAACTACTGCATTTATATTGTATGAATACCCCACACACACACACACACACACACACACACACACACACACACACACACACACACAAATGCAAAGCTGCAAAGATAAAATAGTCAGAAAAGTGGAGAATGACAACTTTCATGAGTAACATTTTTGGACAAGCTGAAACTCTTTTCAAATACGTGCTATCACAGGAGTTTTGTAGGAACTGGCATGGTCCTTCAAAAGGTGCACAAAACCAAAACCAAACCTTTTCTCAAAATTAATAAATTAAGTTGCAACCTTCATGAAGGGAAATATTAACTTCTGCACACGAATTTATCAGATTCAAAATTAAATACCATTTATACAGACTTATACAATTTCACCTTTCTCCCCCTCCACAGTGCAGGGAAGAATCCTGCTGTAGAGTATGTATTGAATAAATATTAAAATCCATTCAAATCATCCCATTCATCTTCAGAACAGAAATAAATTTTCGCCCAAATCGGTTTCCAAAATGGAACCATCATACGGATGCACATTATTATTTGCAAAATGATATGGCTGTGACAACCTTTTGTGCAACCAATTTTATTTGATATTCCACTCCTCGGAAAAAATTTTTTTCCATCTCCTTCCTGATTTAATCCCTGGCTTCTACAGGCCGCATTCACAGGATTGGTAACATTGAAGCCAGTGTGCTGCTTCCCTCAATAAAAGTCATTTCTCCACCAGTCATCCAGTAGTTTCACATTCTTCTCACGTTATCCTTGAAGGTTTGCTTACGGGCATCCAAGGGTGGTTACACAACCAGGCATCAAAAATATGACTACTTTGCAAATGAATTCCACATCAATAAGGAGTGATCTGAACATGTACCAGATGCCACTTTATACTTTACACAATCCTATTTGGAGTTCTGAACCAACTATTCACAACTATATTTTTGAATTATCTTCATCCATCCATTCTTTATTGCCAAAATACAGTTTCCAAAAAACAAGTGATACTCTTTTGAGGAAGGATTCTCTTTTGAATAGAATCATTAGTTCAGCTCTAGCCCTTTAGCCATTCAAGACAACAGTGAATCTGTTCCTTTCATGTTCAGTTATCTTCACTAACAGTTTTCTCCACAACCGTGCTCACCTTTTAACAGTCTGGCATGTCAAAATTCTTGGCAGTCCCATCCAAATTCCTGACACATGTCTATCTGTATCAATTCTTTCTGTCAAAGTCTGTTTATAAACTGCTGAAATGAGAGATAAGCTTGTCACTGAGTTCTATTGGGAGATGCTGTGAAATCTTGGACTCTCTATCTCAGTACAAAGTTTATTCATTTCATAAACCTGGTACACTTCCAAAGTTGGCTTTGAAATTTGCAAAGCCAAATTTTATTGCTTGTTTCCAAGTGAATATTCAGACAAATCCATAAACTGAATCTGTTCTGGCAATTTTCATTGACATTTTGTCTTTCAACTACAGCAACATGCTAGGACCTCCTCAGGGCATTTATTCTTAGGCATCTGCCTAAGCTATAAAGAAAGCTTGTTCTTACCTCTAATGTTCTTCTCCAATATCTTGAATTCTCTAGCTTCTGCAAAATTATTTGCCTGTGCTATAAATGTCAAGGCCTCAAGTTTGAACTGGGCTATGTACCCTCCATTTTTTCTAAATATCATGTTGTCACATTAGACAGCAGGAATGGCAGGAATGCAGCATGCAACTCTGAAGTAATAGCCATTACATATGTTGGCATGCACAGACACAGGACTATTTCTTAAATAGTGTGCTATTACAAACATGTAAAATAGGAGCACATTTAGCTCCTGAACCCTGTTCTGCACTCAATAAGGTCATGCAATTTGTTCATGTTTTAAATTCCACATTTCCATCTACCTGGAAACAGCTGGGCAAGGGAAACAATCTACCACTGCCTTAAAAATATAACTTCCTACAGTTTTTAATCAAACAAGATGCCACGGAGGGAGATTAACTTCAGCAGAAACAGGTGGCAAGTACAAAGAGTTTGGGTTTTTGGGCTAAAAGTCAGGCATTGATCTACACACAATCATGTGAAAATTGTATTGTATTTGGTAAAAATCCAGTGTTTGGCTTTTACAGGAAATCAGACATTACCTGAGTATGTGTAAGTACATTTAACACCCAAGCTTGAATTGAGCGTTTATTCTGATGATGCTAGAAGCACAACGTTCATCAGCAGACTGATTTTTTTTGTTAACAACCTATAATATTTTGCATTTACCTCAACTGTAACGAGTAGGGTCGACTAGAAGGGGCCTAACCCACGATGCATCCACCAAAATATATATTTTTGGCAGCGTGAAACGTGTATGCTTTGCTGACATGTGCATCTGCACTTTTAACCACATATTTATTCTCCTACATTTTGGTTAGGCACAGCCAAATGGGTTGTGACAATATCCACCTGCAGAGTGTGTCTTTAAACACTTAAGCATAGCAGAGGAAGCATCCCAAGGTACATTTCAATGGGAGAAAACTTACAACCAAAGGGAGGAACACACACCAAGCCGGGTTAAGAATAATCAGGGGAAATAACTGAAAATTTGATCAGTGTGCGCTAAGGAGGGTTCAAAAAGGTGGAGACTGAAGTGAATAGATCGTAAGCCTCAAGTAAGAAGTTCCAGAGCTGAGGCGCCTAAGAACTTTCACTAAAAATGAATGAAGGCCAGAGGGAGGTAACTGTCCAAGTATGCCACCACAGCAAAGCACTCAGATTTTGGAAATCTAAACTAAAGGCAGATAATGTGAGTTAACAGATTTCTGAGGACAGCAAACATGACACTACGACCAAGGCGAAAGAAGTGCATTCTCAAGAGTCCTAGGGAACAACTAGTCACAACATATAAAATGAAAGAAAATTACTTTTGCCAGTCACGAAGATGCCTAATGAAATCCTTCATCTACATTAGGGTTTAAAACAAAAAGGTATATCAACCAGGATTCTTAATAAACACAATTAAGTGTTATTATTGAGAAGGTTTTATTCTGAAAAAGACACAGGAAATATTTAATATAGAATCCGTAATATAGAAGCATGAATGTTTATTCTTCGCAGTATCCCCAAACTACACAAAAAAACACTCTTTTCAGGGAGAAAGAAAATTTCTCGGCTCAGACGGAGTTGCCGAGAACAGTTTGGCCAATAAGTTATTCTAGAAGGTAAATGGAGAAGTGCAGGACATTTTGGAATCTATTAATCGTAAATTTTGGTGTGGGTGATTAAGATACTAGGCACTCACCATTTTCTACTTGCAACTTCAGGAAACACAATCTTGAGATGTTCTTCCAAAACTCCTTCCAATGAACAAAAAAGGTCTCAACCTGAACTCAACAACAGGGTTTTTCCTTTCACAAATGGGTATAAACAGTTGGGCATCTTAATAAAAGTGAACTTTTCTCCAATTCAGCTTGTTCTCAGTTAGCCTCTCTCCAATTCAGTTTGCTTTTCGGCATCCTCCCAAATGAACCAGCTCTCCAAACTGTCACTACATAAAGTAGCTTTGGTATACTGCACAGCAAGCAGTTATCCTAGTCATGTGACTTAAAGGAAGCCTTGTTTAAAAATACTCCAACGCCCATACTGACCTTCGAAACAACTTTTTTCAAGAAACCACCCTAGATATTTTCACAAAACTTGTAATAAATTCATTTTCTGCAATGCTCTAAAATGTAAGTTCTCCAAGTTGATGATGCTGTGACTTTAAGGTGGTTATTTTGTCATGCCTTTTTTAAAAAAGAGAGATATTGGAGGACAGGTGCCGGGCAGTCTATGAGAAAATAAACAACTTGTGAAGCCTTGGGTTTTCTTTTAAAGCTGGAACGATAAAAGCAGCATTAATGGGTATGGTCAAGCTCCCACCCACAGAACCAAGGGTTTTTAGTTTTCAGCAGCAGCTGCTGTTTGGGAGTTAAGAAAGTAGAAGCTACTTTTCCCTCGATGACAGTTGGGGGCTGCTGGATTGCATGTGAGACAAAATCTGTTTTCTGAATTTGCCTTTTGCCAAAGGTATGTTTAGGGAATGTTACTGTATTGAAACAGTTATAGAGTCAGAGATATACAGCACGCACAACACCCTTCAGTCCAGCTCGCCCTTGGTGACCAGATAACCTGAATAAAACCTAGTCCCATTTGCCAGCATGTGGCCCATATCCTTCGAAACCCTTCCGATTCATATACCTATCCAGATGCATTTTTAAATGTTGTAATTGTACCAGCCTCCGTCACTTCCTCTGGCAGCTCATTCCATACACGCACCACACTGTGAAAATGTTGCCCCTTGTGTCCTTTTTAAATTATCTTTCCCCACTCACCTTAACTTGGTTTTTGTTCTTTCTTCACTATCCTGTCTACATGTGACTCCACTTTCAATGAACCACGAACCCACACTCCAAGATCTTTACTCAGCAACACTGCCCCGGATCTCACCATTAACTGTACAAGTCCTGCCCCGATCTGCCTTTCCAAAATGCAGCATCTCGCATTTATCAAACTTAAACTCCAACTGCCACGCCTCAGCCCTTTGGCCCATCTGATCATGATCCTGTTGTATTCTGAGGTACCCTCCTCTGCTGTCCACTACACCTCCAATCTTGGTGTCATCTGCAAAATTACTAACCATACTGCTGATGTTCACATTCAAATCGTTTATATAAAACAACAAAAAGCAATGGGCTCAATACTGAGATAACACAGTGCGAAGCTGGATGAACACAGCGGGCGAAGCAGCATCACAGGGTCCTTGTGGCACACCACTGATGACAGGCCTCCAGTCTGTAGGACAACACTCCAACACCACCCTCTGTCTTCTATCTTTGAGTCACTTCTGTTCCCAACTAGGTAGTTCTCGCTGCATCCTTGAGATCTAACTCTGCTAACCACTCTACCAAGAACCTTGTCGATCGCCTTACTGAAGTCCGTGTAGGTCACGTCCACCACTATGCCCTCTAATCCTCTCGTTACTTCTTAAAAACAAAACTCAGTCGAGTTTGTGGGACATGACTTCACAATGACATGGTGACTAACACTAATCAGTCCTTGCCTTTCCAAATACATGTAAATCTTATCTATCACAATTCCCTCCAACAATGTGTCCACCACTGATGTCAGGCTCACTGGTCTACAGGTCCCTGGCTTTTCCTGACCACTTTTCTTAAGTTGGTCGGACCACGTTAGCCAACCTCCAGTCTTCCTGAACCTCACCTGTGGCTATCAACGATACAAATATCTCAGCAAGGGGCCCAGCAATCACTTCCCTAGCTTCCCACAGAATTCTAGCGTACACCTGAACAGGTTCTGGGGATTTATACACCTTTATGCATTTTAAGACATCCAGCATCATGTAATACAGACATTTTTCAAGATGCCGCTACTTATTTCCTCATGTTCCGTAACTTCTACATCCTTTTCCACAGTAAAAACTGACGCAAAACACTCATTTAGTATCTCACCATCTCCTGCAGTTCCACACATGGCTGGCCCAGCTAATCTTTAAGGGGCCCTCTTCTCTCCCTAGTTGCCACCCTTGTCGTTAATGAATCCCTTTGGATTCTCCTAAACCATATTTACCAGAGCCATATCATGTCCCCTTTTGCCCTCCCGACTTCCCTCTTAATATACTCCTACTACTTGTATACTCTTCTAGGCAATAACTTGATATCTGCTGCCTATACCTGACATGTGCTTCGTTCTTGATCAAAGTGTCAATTTCACTGGTCATCCAGCCTTCCCTACACTTACCAGGAACATACTATCTCTGGACTCTACTCATTTTTGAAGGCTTCCCATTTCTCAGCAGTACCTTTACCTGTGAACATGCACCCACAATCAACATTTGAAAGTTCTTGCCTGATACTATCAAGTTAATGTATCTATCATTCTGTTAAGTTTTCCAAGTTCTTCCTTCTTTTGCAGTATTTGAACTATGGCGTTTGAATAAACTGTTTTGTTTAATATTGAGTAGTCTAACTAATCAAATTGCATCTGGGACACAGCATCTGACATTTACCTCTAAAATAAGAAAATGTTCAGGTCGAGGCTACCTTCTCAACATATTTTGAAGGGGTGTGGTCTGGTGCATAGCACAAGCAATATTAAATATAAAGCATCTTTATACCAATGATAAAAGATCACAGGTCTGAAATGTTAAATTTTTTTCTCCTCAAATGCTGCCTAACCTGAGTATTTTCAGTGCCCTCTGCTTCAAGTGCAGCTATCACACTGCAAGGAATGAGGGCACGTGGCATGGATGCTATCCTTCTCATTTTCCTCATGTACTTTGGCTGAGTGCACCTACCTCAACAATGTTTTGCACCTCCACAACGGAATGTAAGAACTTGCCTTTGGGCAGAATAAAGTTAAACTCTCCATGACAGCATGTTTGGGCCCCAATTTAGTTCATCACTTAGTTCAAACACATTTTATTAACTTTTCCATTGCTAATGTAATCACTACCAAGCAGATGAGTTTGACCAAAGCAGTCTGTGCCAAAGCGCTGTAGTTTACAACAGAGGAGGCAGCAATCTGATTAGTTGTTCTGTAAATGTGAGAAAAATCCAAAACCAATTCCTTGTTCAGCATTATCCCAATGTAACTTTTCCCAAAAAAAATCACATTGGTGTCTCAGTGTGACAAAGCTTTCCCAGCATTCTACCTAAATCAATTGCTCAAAATCTCTTTTCCTTTTAGTGACAATTTTATATGAAGGACATTTGCCACAGACTCTTCAACCAGAATTGGTCTGTACATTGTCATCTTATTGAAACTCTTCCTAACTTCATAAACATTTTCCAATAACTCCCCTCATTAACTCCTCCTCTGTTCCAATATAATTCAAACCTATCAAGTCTCTCCTCATAAACAATACCCCAATCTGATGGATCAAACCTGTCTGTTCTCTATTGCTTTTATGGTTCTTCTGATTATAGGAAACTCAAAACTGCATACTGAGCATTAAACTCTCAATTTGCAGCAGAAAGTTAAGCTTCCAAGTCTGGACAGGGGAAGACTTCAGAGTCTGCAGGCATTGAAGAGAATGTCATGGACTACATGTAATTTGTGCATCGGCAATTTTTCAGAGTTTTTAATGCTGATAATTGATGTATAGGGTCTTGCTTGAACCTAATATGAAATAGTCATGGCTACCTAACATAGAACATAACAGTACAGTACAGGCCCTTCGGCCCTCGATGTTGTGCCGACCTGTCACACCGATCTCAAGCCCATCTAACCTACACTATTCCATGTCGTCCATATGCTGATCCAATGACGACTTAAATGTACCTAAAGTTAGTGAATCTACTACCGTTGCAGGCAAAGCGTTCCATTCCCTTACTACTCTGAGTAAAGAAACTACCTCTGACATCTGTCCTATATCTTTCACTCCTCAATTTAAAGCTATGCCCCCTCGTGCTCGCAGTCACCATCCTAGGAAAAAGGCTCTCCCTATCCACCCTATCTAACCCTCTGATTATTTTACATGTTTCAATTAAGTCACCTCTTAACCTCCTTCTCTCTAATGAAAACAGCCTCAAGTCCCTCAGCCTTTCTTCGTAAGACCTTCCCTCCATACCACGCAACATCCTAGTAAATCTCCTCTGCACCCTTTCCAAAGCTTCCACATCCTCCTTATAATGCGGTGACCAGAACTGCGCACAATACTCCAAGTGCGGCCGCACCAGAGTTTTGTACAGCTTCACCATAAACTCTTGGTTCCGGAACTCGATCCATCTATTAATAAAAGCTAAAACACTGTATGCCTTCTTAACAGCCCTGTCAACCTGGGTGGCAACTTTCAAGGATCTGTGTACATGGACACCGAGATCTCTCTGCTCATCTACACTACTAAGAATCTTACCATTAGCCCAGTACTTTGCCTTCCAGTTACTCCTACCAAAGTGCATCACCTCACACTTGTCTGCATTAAACTCCATTTGCCACCTCTCAGCCCAGCTCTGCAGCTTATCTATGTCTCTCTGCAACCTACAGCATCCTTCGTCACTATCCACAACTCCACCGACCTTTAGCGTCATCTGAAAATTTACTAACCCAACAACAATATTACTGCTAATCCTGCAGTTCAGAGAAAAGGAGAAAGAAAAATTCCAAATTATTTCAGATTATCAAATGAGGAAATTTACTGGCTTCCTTAAAAGAATGTAGGCATGATGGTTTTGGAATTATGAAAGAAATTAAATCTTAAGAGAAATTTACTGCTCAATGTAAAGAATCAAACACTACCAGCTACGAAGTAAAAACCTGAACTTGATAAGTAAGACCAAGTAAAATACTTTTGGCTTGAAGGATAGCTGAATTCAAGGGTCACACTGGCATAGTGGTAAAGTCACCGCATTTGTCGAACCCCAGCTCTGTGGACATGGTTTCAAATCACACCAAATCAGATAAAAGTTGAATTCATCAAAAATCTGGAAGTCTCATCTAATGGTGACCACGTAACCACTGACAATTGTCATAAAAACCCATTTCGTTCACTAACGTCCTTCAAGGAAGAAAATCTACCATCCCTACCTGGTCTGGCCGACATGTGATTGCAAGCCCACAATGTGGTTAACCCTACAGGCAATAAGTGCTGGCCTAGCCAGCAACACCCATGTCCCGAGAATGAATTAAAAAATACTGCAGCATCAGCCACTGGGGAGGAACCCGTAAACCAGTGTAAACTACATCAAGGTACATTTTCAAAGAACAGGTCAACGAAGATGGCTAGAGCACAGTCACATTGGATTCATCTGATAATGAAGAAATGGGGAGCTACTGACCTCGACACGTCCCTTAAATTCCCTACAAAGTATCTTCAAAAAGTAATATTTTTACTTCTGAAGTTTATAAGCATGTAATCGACAGAAAAGACTGAAATGAATAATTTGAACAATGCATTTACGTAGTGCCCTTTAGGTGTGCGAGCACTTCAACTTCAAAAACATCTTAAACAAAACTAAATCAAAAAATTACCTGTGATCTTGTTGGATCAGTTATTTTTAATGACTTGCTCTTCTCTATTTTGCAGAGCTGTGCTTTGGCCCTTCTCAGCAGGTTTGCAACGCGCTTATCAGTTGTTGGCATTTTGTCTGCTTGTGCAAGCATGCTACTAATAGCAGGTGCAGAATGTTTTAGAGTACCAGACGACAGCATCGCAGTAATGGAGGAATGTTGAGGAGGCTTGTCTTTATTGCCTACGGAAGCAGCTGCAGTGTTTTCAGTATCACCTATCACAGGGCCTACCTCTTCAGATCCAAGCCTGCCTTTCTTCGAATTCTTACTCCTCACATCTGACAGGTTTGCGGCTGGGCTATCACCCATTGCTGCTACATTTTTATCATTTGATATCAACTTTTTGGTTCTCCCTGAAACTTTCTTCATGGAAGATGAAGCAGCTGCATCCTCTGTAGCTCTGTCTTCATCCACCGCCCTGGGAAAAAGAAACAAAGGTGCAGCACTCTGAACCTCTGTTCCCTTACTCTGAGACTTTTTTTCTTTGTCTTTCCTTGTTTCACGTTTATTTTCCTTTTCTTTGTCTCGATCTCTGTCTTTCTCAGACCCTCTCTCACTGTCTTTCTCTTTGGATAAATCTTCACTTAGTTTGTCTTTGTTTTTCCCTTTGTCCTTTTGGACGCTCGGTGCTAGTGATGGAAACAGCGGAGGTGTTGGACTGGCAGAGTCCACAGAGAAGCTGTCCCCTGGAGTGCTGGTCTGTCTCGCTCCCAACTTTGATCTACCATCTTTATCCTTTACTGTTCCCTCAGTGTGCACCAAACTACCAAGAGGGGGAGTTAAGGCACCAGTTAGGATGGAGCTTACAGGAGATGAAGAGGCTACAGATGCCTGCGGAGTGACTGGCGACAAATCTGTGGAAATTAATCGCCCACTTCTGGTTCTCATGGAGTGCGAGGGAGATTTTGGATCAGTGCGACTTGGGATATGCATCTCTTTCTTCTTCCTTCTGGAAGAATGTCCTTTTGCTGAAGCAGAAACAGAAGATCGACCCACAGCATGTGATGACACAGTAACAGACTCAAATATCCTGGAGTGAGCTTCACTCGGAGTGAATCGTGGGGCACGAAGTAGAGGGCTTCTCTTATGTGTATCAAACCGAGAGGCAGGGTGAAGCTGTGAGAAAAAGCGTGGTGGTGGGGTGTTGGAGGACGCATGAAATCTGGACGGCAAGCCAACATCTTCAGGAGTCAAAGGCGACGTTATGAAGTTATCAAATATCGGCTTGCGGATGAGTCCCTCTTTGGCATATTTTGCTGAGGAGAAGTACTGATGCGATTCTGGCCTCAGGTTTTTTAGCGATGTCCATTTAAACGTTGGCTCTCTCAAGATAGATTTCCGCTTCTCTGGCAGTGTGGTTGGTGGAATAAATGGTATTGTTGGAGGCATTAACCAGGGAGAGTGATCAGACATATTTGAAGATTGTTGCAATGGAGGGGGAGGAGAAAGCAAGGGTGGTGGTGGAGATGATGATGTTGGTTGCGGTGATGAAGTTGGCAATTTTTTGCTTGCTGTATTGCCTCTTTCCGGCATTGAGAATCGATGACCCTTTTTATCCATACCACCCGATTCACTCGACTGCGTAGTATTTAAACAACTATGCAAGTCTGTGGACTGGTTTGCTTCAGGAAGAGCCTGCAATTCATCAGATGCCTGTGAATCAGTGGAGGTGACACTGGGGCTGCTTGACCGTGAAGAGTCAGAGGACATTTGTGAAGAATGCTGTGAAACAGCACTAGACTTCTCACTGGACCCACAAGATATTGTGCTGAACCGGCCAGTTGGAGTTGACTCTAGGCGTGGTACCTTGACAGGAGGAACATAACTGTCATCTTCAATGAACCTTTTTGGAGTCTTAATTATCCTCGAAGAAATGGCACTGATTACTGGCATGATAAACTGACGAATATTTTTCAGCTGAGGTGAAGCCATCCGTTTCTGCGCTCCTTTTTTGGCTCTCTGCAGTAACTGTTTTGCAATGGCTGCATCTGTCCTTTTTGTGACAGGTACAACTCTGACTGGTTTAGTTATTCTGCGGGGCCTCTGTTTGACATCAGTTTTTACCTCCTTAGTCACCGACTGCTTTGGTGTTGATGTGATATCCTTCTCCTTGCGAAATTTCTTTTGTTTCTTGGGTTGTGGAGGAACAAGTAGTTTTGGAACGGTCTTCAATCGCTCAGAGGATGGTGGCCTCCCTCTTCTCCGCTCAATCTTCCCCCCATTACTATTTATCTGTAGTTTAGCTTTCTTTAATTTAGACTGCAAAGGGGACAGTTTGACTGCCCTGAGCTTCTTGATTTTTGTAGCCTGCTGCAGTAACACAGACGGTTTCTTTTTCATTTTCTTTTCTTTTTCAGTTTTTTGCTTTTCTGCTTTCCCATTTGTTGTCACTTTCTTGTCATGCGAAAGATGAAGTTTGGGATTGCTCAGCACTGGAGGCCGGCCTCTCCTCCTGTCCCCACTGCTAAGCTCTTGCTTCTTCTCCTTCTCATCAGGCTTTAATTCAGGCTTGTTTGGAGGGGACAATGCAGAGGATGAATCAGATAACACATCCGAGCTTTGAGAAGAAAATGTCCTTTGTCTTCCTCGAAGCTTCCTTTGAGGTGATTCAACTGAATGACAAAGAGAAATACTGAGGTTAGAAATCTTGAAAAAAATTTTAACTACAATATTAAGTTCAAGGTAAATTACTACATCCATGTTAATCACAGAGGCATCAAATGAAAACAAAATATATAGCAGTTTCATATAATGCCAACGAATTTTATTTTTCTCTTCTCTCTCTGCGCTCCCCCCCCTCACCCCGCCCACAAAAAAGAGACCCATGCTTTTTTTTGAAAGACAGGTAGCATAAAACCTTAGATACTTACTGATACAATCAACTCAGGTCGAGTGGGCATTCTGACTACAAGAGGATACGAAATAGGGATGAAGAATGCATTCTTTAAAGCTAATTAATGGAAAAGCTATATACATCACAAAACATTAAAAGGCAGACATGTGGTTAAACATAGGTAATTTCAATAATGTGCTGAAAGGACTGGAAATATGCTTAAGTCTCTGATAAACAGAAACAGGTATCAAGCTTAACTTAAGGCATCAAAATGCAACTCTCAGTGCAGCGATTAGTGAAAATGAGGATTAAAGACAATCATAGTGTCAACTGATAAAAGATTTTACTGTTGCTATGTAAACAAGTCAGAGGTGGAAAGGGACTGGATCAAGATGGGCACAATGATGTTCCAGATGGATGCGGGTGGTCAGACATAGGCTCCACAGTTACAATGTAGAAACCACTTCCTGATGCCTGCTCCTTTTAGATTAATATCCAGGCTAACGAGTTTTGAGAAGATGTGTAGCTCAGGTTGAGGTTCTGGATGTGAGATTGCTCGCTGAGCTGGGTTAAAGTATACTTTTAAACTACTTTCTTGGTGGTAGCCTTTAAACACCCTGTTAGGCTGTATATGGACCACGCTCTCCTGAACAATGCCAGCGCCGGCCACTTAGAACAACCCGATACTTCAAAGGAGGCCTCAGTTAACAATGCATTTCCTGCCTCCTGTATCAGGGACTTGGAGGCTGTGCAATCAAATTTCCAGGCCCAAATATTTTGATTTTCAATTGTGCCAAGATCTGGGTTTGTTTTCCAGCGCTTAGAAGGGTTGATGGGGGTATTCAAAATAATGAACAGTGTTGTCAGAGTAAATCAGAAACTATGTCCAACGGTAACTGGTAATCAGAGGATACAAAAGGAATGTAACTGGCTAAAGAACCTAACATGTCACACATAGGAAATGTCAAGACACAAGCAAGGATCTTAAATTCACTGAATCAGATAACAGGAAGGCCAATACAGATCAACATGAATCAAAGAGAAAAATAAATGGGATTTAGAGCACAGCAAGATGTAAATTGTTGCATTTTATACAAGTTGTAATTTGTCCAGGAGTGAAGGATGAATGGCCAATAGGGCAGAGAAATCAATAGCTGATGTGACAAAACCACAAATGAGCTGTGTAAGCATGTGTTTCAACAGCAATGGGGAGCTGATGGCAGTGGTGTAAGAAGACAACGTTTTACCTGGTAGGAGTAGGAGGCAGATATCACAGCACTGGTGCTTCTAATGTTCGCCTGGAAGGAATTGTGGCTAATTCACTACTTGATGCTTCAAAGTCGCCTAATGGCACAAACATTATCATGGGATCAAGTGTGATGGAGAAGTAGTTTTGTTTTAATTCTTTTACAGGATCCAGGCATCATGAATTAGGCTAATACTTATTGCTCATTCCCAAGTGCCCTCCTGCAAACGGTGGTGAGCTGTCGTCCTAGCTCATAGGGCTACACATACAACCCAGTGTTATTAGGAAGGAATTACATGAATTTGACCCAGTGACAGCGAAGAAACTGTGATAAAGTTTCAAGTTAGGATAGTGTGCAGCTTGGAGCAAAATGTGAAATTGGTGATACTCCCATGCATCCACTGAACTCATCTTTCTAGATAGTAGAGTTTGCAGTTTGGAAAGTGTTGCTAAAGAAGCTTTGGCGAATTACTGCAATGTACTTGCAGTACTGGGCTGCTGCAGAGCATCAGTGGTGGAATCAGCAAATATTTAAGGTTGCAGATGGGACACCACAAGAGGTTACTCTTCCTTGGAGTGATAATGGGAACTGCAGATGCTGGAGAATCCAAGATAACAAAGTGTGGAGCACGATGAACACAGCAGGCCAAGCAGCATCTCAGGAGCACAAAAGCTGACGTTTCGGGCCTAGATCCTTCATCTCTGAAATAGAAAGCGGGACATAACACCAGCGCTTCGTCCGAGGGTCACTGACGATGTTACCTAGAATGGTGACGAAACATCTGAAAACTAACCTTCCAGCTCAGCGAGCAAACTCACATCCAGAACCTCAACCTGAGCTACAAATCTTCTCAAAACCCGTTAACCTGGGTATTAATCTAAAAGGAGCAGGCATCAGGAAGTGGATTCTACATTGTAACTGTGGAGCCTATGTCTGACCACCCGCATCCATCTGGAACATCATTGTGCCCATCTTGATCCAGTCCCCTTTCCACCTCTGACTTGTTTACATAGCAACAGTAAAATCTCTAATGAAGGGTCTAGGCCCGAAACATCAGCTTTTGTGCTCCCGAGATGCTGCTTGGCCTGCTGTGTTCATCCTGCTCCACACTTTGTTATCTTGAATTCTTCCTTGGAGGGTGTTTAAGCTGCGTAAAAACTAGTCAGGCTGAATAGCTTACTTCTGCTCCTATGTCTTATAGTCTTCTGCAGGCAAGTGAAGCAGTCCTGATCTGTCCCTTATGGGCAGGCATTAGAAAGTCACCAGTTGAGTTACAATTGCAGAATTAAGTCATAGAGTTGCACAGCACGGAGACAGGCCCTTCAGTCTGACTTGTCCATACTGACCTGATATCCTAAACTGATTTAATTCCAGTTGCCAGCATTTGCCCATATTCAAATACACATCCAGACACCTTTTAAATGTTGTAATTGTACCAGCCTCCACCACTTCTCTGGCAGCTCATTCCAGACTCGCACCACCCTCTACATGAAAATGTTGCCCATCGGGTGTCTTTTTTACCCCCTCTCACCTTAAACCTGTGCCCTCTAGTTTTGGGCTCCCTTACACAGGGGAAAAGACCTTGGCTATTTACCCTACCACGATTTTACCCTTTATGATTCTATAAACCTCTATTAATGTCAGCCGTCAGCCTCCAAGGTTCCGGGGATTATAGCCCCAGCCTATTCAGCCTTTCCAGCCTCTCCTTATAGATCAAACCCTCCAATCCCATCAACATCTTTCCTCCAGCAGGGAGACTAGAATTTAACGCAGTACTCAAAAAGAGGCCTCACCTATGTCCTGTACAGCCACAACATGACACTGCATCTCCCATACTCAATGCACTAACCAATAAAGACAGGTGTATCTTCTTCACTACTCTGTCTATCGGAGATTCTCCTTTCAGGGAATAATGAACCTGCACCTCAAGGTCTCCTTATTTGGCAACACTCCTCAGTTCTTGACCATTAAGTGTATCAGTCCTAGCCTGACCTGCCTTACCAAAATGCAACACCTCACACTTATCTAAATTCAACTCCATTTGCCACTCCTCAGCCCTTCACCCATCTGTTCAAGGTCCCAAAGCACTCTGGAGATAATCATCTTCACTGTCCATTCTGCCACCAATTTTGATGTCATCTGCAAATTTACTAACCGTACCTCCTTTATTCACATTCAAATCATTTACATAAATGACAAAAAGCAATGGAGCCAGCAACTACCCTTGCGGCACACCATTTGTCACAGGCCACCAGGCCAAAAAACAACCCTCCACCATCCTGTCTCCTACTTTCTGGCCAATTCTGGATGCAAATGGGTAGTTCTCACTGGATACCAAGTGATCTAACCTTATTTAGCAGTCTATCATTGTTGAATGCTTGCTGGAATCCACATAGACAACATCCACCACTCTGCCTTCCTCAACCTTCTTTGTCACTTCTTCAAAAAACTCAAATCAAGTCAGTGAGACACGATTTCCCATGCACAGAGCCACAGTGACTAACCCAAATACATCAAAATACTGTCCCTCAGAAAGCACTCCAACAACTTAGCCATCACTAAATCTAAAATAATGGCACACATTAGCCATCCTCCCCAGACTTAGGAATCTGACCTGTTCTCGTCGCCTCAGTTACTTATATGGCTGGCCCAGTTCAGTTTCTGGTGAATGATCTAATGTTGACAGAGGATATTCAGTGATAGCAATGTAATTGAATGTCAAGCACAGACCAATAAATTCTCTCTTGTTGGAGATGGTCACTGTCTGGCACAATACTGCCCAGCACATGTATAGCGCGTTGCTTGCCACTTATCAGTCTAAGCCTGAACACCATCCAGGGCCTTGCTGCACACAGTTTTTGTAACTCACTCGTGAGACAAGAGCACGGTTCGCTCCTTCCTTGGTCCCTCTGTCTCCATCTCCGGCAATAACCCAGAAACCGATATCCATTGCAAGCCCATTGACTCCCACAGCTACCGGGAATACACCTCCTCCCACCCACCTTCCTGCAAAAATGCCATCCCCAATACCCAACTCCTTCGCCTCTGCCGCATCTGCTCACAGGATGAGGCATTCCACTCCCGTACATCTCACATGTCCTCATTTTTCAAGGACCATAACTTCCCCTCATCAGCGGTCAAGAATGCCCTCAACTGTGTCTCCCACATTTCCCGCAACTTATGCCTCCAAAACAGAATCCCCTTCGTCCTCACGTACCAACCCACCAGCCTCCGGATCCAACGCATCATTCTCCAATACTTATGCCATCTGCAATCAGACGCCAAAGACATTTTTCCCTCCCCACCCTTATCTGCCTTCCGGAGGGACCACTGTGATTCCCTTGTCCGCTCCCCCCTCCAAAACTCCAACCCCACCACACCACACCCAGCACTTTTTCCTGCAACCACAGGAAGTGCTACACCTGCCCATACACCTCCTCCCTCACCCCCATCCAAGGCCCAAGACGACTTTCCACATCAAGCAGATGTTCACTTGCACACCTGCTAATGTGGTATACTGCATCCGTTGTGGCCTGCTCTATCGGGGAAACCAAGCAGAGGCTTGGGGACCACTTTGCAGAACGCCTACACTCAGTTCGCACTAAACAACTGCATCTCCCAGTTGCGATCCATTTCAACTCCCCCTGCCATTCCGCAGACGACATGTTCAACCTGGGCCTCCTGCTGTGCCACAACTATGCTAACCAAAGGTTGCAGGAACAGCATCTCATATTTCGCTCGGGAACCCTGCAGCCCAATGGTATCAATGTGGGCTTCAGAAGCTTCAAAGTCTCCCCGCCCCCAACCGCATCCCAAAACCAGCCCAGCCTTCCTCCTACCTCCAACCTCAAGCCCTAAACCCCCCATCTCCAACCTACTAACTTCATATCGCCCCCCCCCCCCATTGACCTGTCCGTCCTCCCTGGAATGACCTATCTCCTCCCTACCTCCCCACCTACATTCACTTCTACTGGCTCCACCCCCTCCTCTTTGACCTGTGTCTCCTCTCCACCTATCTTCACCTCTATCCATCTTCTAACCGCCTCCCCACTCTCTCCCTATTTATTTCAGAACCCCCTTCCCCTCCCCCATTTCTGAAGGAGGGTCGAGACCCAAAACAACAGCCTTCCTGCTCCTCTGATGCTGCTTGGCCCGCTGTGTTCATCCACTCTATTGCCTTGCTATCCGGCCCTAGTTGTCCTTGAGAAGGTTGAGGTGATCTGCCTTTATGAGCCACCGCAGCATGACCCACAACGCCATTAGGGAGGGAATTCTAAGATTCTGACCCAGGAAAAGAACAACGATATATTTCCAAGTCAGGACGCTGAGTGATATGGAGGGAATTTTGCAGGGGATGGTGATCCCATATATCTGCTGCCCTTGTTCTTCTAGCTGGAAGTGGTTGTTGATTTGGAAGACACCAGGGATTTCTGATGAATTTCCACAGTGCGTCTTGTAGACAGAAGCAGCAGTGTGTGCTGATTGTCAGTGGAAGATGGAATGAATGTTTTTGGATGTGGTGCCAATCAAGCAGGCTGCACTGGCTTGGATGGTGTAAAGCTTGAGTGTTGCTGGAGCTGTACTCATCCAGGCTAGAAGGGAGTATCCCATCACACTCCTGACTTGTGCCTTGTAGACAGTGGACAAGCTTTGTGAAGTCAAGAAGTGAGTTACTCACTGCAGTTTCCCGGCCTCTGACTTGCTCTTGTAGCCAGTGTGTTTATGGGACAAGTCCAGTTGCGTTTCTAGTCAATGGTAACCCCAAAAAATGTTGGTAATGGACAATTCAGTGATACTAACGCCACTGAATGTCACGGGCAGTGATTAGATTGTCTTTTGTCTGAGATGGTCATTACGTGACATTCCTGTGACGTGAATGTCACTTGCTACTTGTCAGCCCAAACCTGGATATTGTCCAGATCTTGTGTATTTGAACAGGGACTGCTTCAGTATCTGAGGACTCACGAATATTGTCGAATACCACTATCATCCGCGCAAGTCCCCACTTCGGATCTTAAGATAGAGGGGAAGTCATCGATGAAGCAGCCTGGGCAGCACAGTGGTTCGCACTGCTGCCTCACAGCACCAGGGACCTGGGTTCAATTCCACCCTTGTGCGACTGTCTGTGTGGAGTTTGCACATTCTCCCCATGTCTGGGTGGGTTCCTCCCTCAGTCCAAAGATAGGCAGGGTAGGTGGACTGGCCATGCTAAATTGTCCAGTGTTTAGGATATGTAGGCTAGATGGGTAATAGGGGGATGGGTTTGGGTGGGTGCTCCAAGGGTCAGTGTGGACTTGTTGGGCCGAGGGGCTTGTTTCCACACTGTTGGGATTCTATGATATAAAATGACTGAGCCGAGGATTGTACCCTGAAGAATTCCTGCAGTGACAGCCTGGGGTTGAGGTATCGGACCTCAAATAACCACAACCATCTTCCTATGTTCCAAGTATGACTCCAACCAGCGAGTTTGCCCCCAATGTTCACTGATTCACTCAATCACTGGGTCAAATACAGCCTTAATGTCAAGGGCTGTCACTCTCACCTCACGTCCAGAATCCAGCAGTTTTGCTCATGTTTGAACCACGACTGTCATGAGATCAGGAGCTGAGTGGCCCTGCTGGAACCCAAAGCGAGCACGGACCACTTAAGTATCTGATGAGTCACGACAGACATTCAAATTGTGCAATCATAAGTATCCCCACTTCTGAACTTACAATGGAGAGAAGATCACATGTGAAGCAGCTGAAGACCTTGCGCAGGACACTGTTCTGGGGAATTCTTACAGTGATGCCCTCGGATTGAAGCAACTGATCTTCAACAACCATAACCAACTTCCCTTATACTAGGTTTGACTCTAACCAGCAGAGGATTCTCTTGTTGCCAGTGTGCTGCTCAGCCTACATTATAACCTTTCATAATCTTTTCAAGCCTTAATCTTAAAGGGGAAGAAATCGTAGGTTTCCCTCTAGACTAGAATCGTGACTTTTTACATTCTCTCATACACCCCGCTGAACTAACTGAATTATTTTTCTGTTCAGATTTCCAGCATCTTTAATATTTTACTTGATGCCCTGAACCACCTCAGCTCTCATGAAAACATTTGAGATGTTAATTCTGGCTTCATTACTATGAAGACTCACACTGGTGCAGAAGTGCCAGACCTTACGGATCCAAAAGAATTATCCAAAAAAAACTCAATCCAGTACAAACATAAAACAGAAGCTGCTGGAAATACTCATCGGGCTTGGCACAGTGTGCAAAGAGAAAAATGGACTTAAAAAGGCAGTCAACCTTAACATTTACAATTTATGGCCTGTTAAAGGAAGATGAGAAAAGACTGTCTCTTCAGGCCTCAGTAAAGCCCTTGTTTTGCTCCTAGCCTGTGTCTAACCAAAATCGCCGCTTCCCTCAGCATGATTTGACAACTGCCTCCTCGTAGGAACTAGTCATTTTCCCACTGTCTCAAATCAGAAAACTTCAGAGTGCTGCTCACCAGATTAGAATAATATAGCAGAACAGATAGCAGCGACAACAGCCTAACGAAGTGTTTTTGTGACATGTTAAATTGGCCCCAAGAAATTATTTCATATAATAACATACGAACAACAATATTTGCCAAATGTCTGGTGGCGAAGAGTCTAGCAACATTTAAAAACTGCCGACAAATTCTCAAGCTTCTATGTTATTTTAATAAACTTTTTTGAATTCCTAAAGGAGCATTCCTCGCTATCCAGTGGTTGAAATATCGAAATGAGTTGGAATAATACTTAATTCCATTACAACAGGCCTTAAAAGCTATTTTTCCTCTATTATGAACCAGAGATTTGAGTAACATCTGACCCAAAGATCAAAATGTTAAAAACACAAACCATGAGCTCCACCAATGCCCGATTAAATGATATTTCCCAGTGAAATATTAAATCATGCCAATTGGAAGGCAGAATTAGGGCATAAGCAGGATGCAGAATTGGTTGAAATTAAGCTCCTGTTTGGAACATAAAAACATCTACTGAAAAGGACACACATGTGGAAAACAGATGATGACAGAGTCAACTTTGAGGCACACTGTGGTCCAACATCTACTATCCAGCTCACACAAGGCAACTGTGTGGTATGAATGAAATTCTCCACCTCTAAAATGACACCCAGTGAGTGCTAGGACCTATGGCACATGGGGAACAGGAAAGAGTTGGGAAGACTTAAGAACTGAAGTTTGAGCTCTAAAAATTGGACTGTTTATCATGAAATCCAACTTAAAACTTAAGCAAAATACAATACTGGCATCTGCCAGAAGCTGAAGGCTGTCCAACGAACCAAAAAAGTGAATAAACAGCTCATGAAGATCTGTAAAGACCTTAAATGGAAGTGTTGTTCTGTATGAATGAGAAATTGGATCATACGGAAAACAGGCATTGACTTGCGGAAGTGGTTTGAAAAAGAATGAAAATAATCAGTTGGTTAGAGAAAGTAACAAATAAAGAAGCGTTGTGAAGAATAAATGAACAAAGAAACCTGCTAAAGGTAATTTAAAACAGACAAAATCTCTGTAGGTACATCCCAAGAATCTCTCAGCACGGAAACTGACCTTTCAGTCCAATCCACCTGCGCTGATCAGACATCCCAATCCAATCTAGTCCCATTTGCCAGCATTTGGCCATTATCCCTCTAAACCCTTCCTATTCATAACAGTCCAGGAGCCTTTTAAATGCTGTAATTGTACCTGTCTTTACCGCTTTCCCCTCCCACCTTAAACCTATGCGCCCTCTAGCTTTGGACTCCCCCCACCTTGGCTATTCACACTATCCATTGCCCCTTGCGAAATTATAAACCTCGTAAGGTCACCCCACAACTTCCAATGCTCCAGGGATGAAAGCCCCAGCCTATTCAGCCTCTCCCTATAATGTAACGTTCCAGTCCACAACATGATATCCCACCTCCTCCACTCAATGCACTGGCCAATGAAGGCAAGCGTGCCAAACACATTCTTCTTCGCCGTTTAGCTGTAACTCCACTTTCAAGGAACAATGCACTTGCACCCCTAGGTGTCTCTGTTCAGCAACACTCCCCAGGGCCCTACCATTAGCCGCAGAAATGGATTTGTAACCGACATTATGATTTTTTCTGAAATCTTTTCTCTATAAAGAAAGAGGATATCAATGCCTAATTACTTGAAAATTGCAGAGTGTTACAAGGACATAAAAGAATGGGCCAGGATACAGACGTGGAAGGAATGCTATGAGGTCAGAACATGCCTTTGGGTGGGGAAGGAGAGGAGGAGGAGAAGAAGGAGGCTGCAGAAAGATTTAGACAGTTTAGGACAGTGGGCCAGGAAATGACTGATGAAATTCAACGTGAGCAAATGCAGGGTCTTGCACTTTGGAAAAAAGAATACAGGCATGGACTATTTTCTAAACAGTGAGAAAATTCATAAAACCAAATGTACAAAGGATTCTCTAAAGGTTAACTTACAGGTTAAGTCCGTGATTAAGAAAGCAAATGTAATGTTGTCATATATCTCAAGAGGGTTGGAATATAAAAGCAGCGATGTGCTTCTGAGACTTTATAATCCTCTTGTTAGGCCCCATTTAGACTACTGTGTCCAATTCTGGGCCCCACACCTTGGGAAGGACATACTGGCACTGGAGCTTGTCCAGTGGGGATTCACACGGATGATCCCTGGAATGGTAGGCCTAACGTATGATGAACAGCTGAGGATCCTGAGATTGTATTCATTAGCGTTTAGAAGGTTGAGGGGAGATCTAATAGAAACTTGCACAAGATAATGCATGGCTTAGAAAGGGTGGACGCTGGGAAGTTGTTTCCGTTAGGCCGGGAGACTAGGACCCATGGGCACAGCCTTAGAATTAGAGGGGGTCAATTTAGAATGGAAACGAGGAGACATTTCTTCAGCCAAAGTGTGGTGGGCCTGTGGAATTCATTGCCACAGAGCACAGTGGAGGCCAGGACATTAGATGCCTTCAAGACAGAGATTGATAAATTCTTGATCTCGCAAGGAATTAAGGGCTACAGGGAGAGTGCAGGGAAGTGGAGTTGAAATGCCCATCAGCCATGATCAAATGGCAGAGTGGACTCAATGGACCGAATGGCCTTACTTCCAGTCTTATGTCTTATGGTCCTATGATTTTGGACTGCACATATACCAACACAAAAAAGGCAACATTTACCTCTCTGGGGTCTGGAATGGCATCTTGTAGGGCTTCGTACACTGTTGTCATCTGAGCAGAAACCCAAAAACTGTTCATCCTGAAAGACAAATATAATCAAAATATGAAATTAAGAAAATGCATTTGACAGACTGCTGACTTCATCTGGAATAACAAGAGAATCAGACAAGTATTACAGTGCAGAAAGAGGTCATTCAGTCCATCAGGTCTGTAGTGCCAGCTCTCCAAATGAACATCACTCATTCTCCTGCCTTTCCTCTTATCTTTGGATATTTAAATAGACATAATCATTCAATGTCCCCTGAATGCGTCAATGGAACCTGTATCCACGAACAGGTCCCAGCCAGTGCATTCCAAAGCTTGTATGAAACAGTTTTTTCCTCAACTTACATTTGCTTCTTTTGCAAATCACTTTAAACCCACGCCCTCTCATTATTTATCCTTTTAGGAGCAGACTCAGGAGCAGCAACGGCTGTTTTGATTTTAGATGACCAGGTAGGAGAACACTACCCATTTCAGCGCAGAAAAGGCTACTTTATTTAATTAAGACAAATGAGTTGCATTAGGATGCTAAACAAACATTCCACTTCAATTCTTGCAATTGGTCAAGGCAGCCACTATTTACTAAATTTTACTATGTAGAGGACTATGCTGTTATGTTGCTTGCCAATCTTCAGGACAACTCAAGTTAAAGTCTGGATCCAGACCCAAAATGTTAGCCTTCATGCTCCTCTGATGCTGCCTGGCCTGCTGTGTTCATCCAGGTCTACACTTTGTTATCTCAGATCCTCCAGCATCTGCAGTTCCTACAATCTCAAGTTAGAGTCAATGACTTTTCAAGAAGGATAGCAGATATAAATCAGGCAATTACAGACCAGTGAGTCTCACGTAAGTGGTAGAGAAATTTTTGAAGTCTGAAGGACAGCATTAATCTCCACTTGAGAGAAGCAAGGTTTAATCAGGAAGAGTCAGCATGACTTTGCCAGAGCGAGGTCATGGCAAACAAGTTGATTTCATCTTTAAGAGGTGGTGACTAGATGTGGAGATTAGGGTAGCACAGACGATGTAGTTTATTTGGATTTAAGCACAGCCTTCGACAAGGCCCCACATAGGAGAAAAGACGACAAAACTATTTTTTCATTATGTTTTTATCAAGCTCTGCCTTGATTAAACTTCAAAACATAAAAACATAGGTACTAAGTTAGCCTGGAGCAGAGTTTTTAGAGCAGTAAACTTGTGCTATTTTCTGGGTCTGTAGATGGTTAAGGTGCAAAAATGGCCTTCAGTAGAGTGATGCGCTGTTCCTATCAGATGTAGGAGATTAGGCAGAGTTTCCAATGTTATTGATGATATGTCTGCAGAAAGTGTGTTTGTTTGCGCATCTGGTTCAGTTGGAGTGGCAGCTAGAGGCAATGAGGAACTTACAGAAGCTAGAGGGTGTGATGGATAGCACTTCCGGAAGTGAAATGAACTGAAGATGCAGTCAGGTAGGTTGGTTACCTGCAGGAAGGGTCGGATAGGGAAGGAGGTCATCCACAAATCTCCTGTGGCTATCCCCATCTCAAAACAAGTATGCTATTGTGGAAAACATAGGAGATGGACGGACTCTCAGGGACGTAGTACTGACAGCCAAGTTTCACAGACTGGATCTAACGTTACGCAGAGTATGTCAGGTTTCAAGTAATCAATTGTGATAGGGGATTCTCGCGTCAAAGGGACAGGACAGACATTTTTGCAGCCAACACCAAGACATTAGAATGGTGTGTCGCCTCCCTGGTGCCAGGATCAAGGGCATCCGGGAGAGGGTGCAGAATATTCTCAAAAGGGGAAAGGGACGAACAGGAGGCCGCTGTACACACTGAACCTAACAACACAGAAACAGAAAAGGATGAAATTCTGAGGAGAGGATATAGGAAGTTGGGAATTAAGGAGTAGGTTCTTGAGGATTATTCCTGGTGCCACAAGTGAGTGAGGATAGGAATAGGATAATAGAGCAGATGAATGCATGGCTGAGGAGCTGGTGCAGAGAAGGATTCATCTTTTCGGGCCATTAGAGTCTCTTCTGGGGCTCTTCAAGGTTTAAACTGAAGGAAGGGTGATTTTGACAACATTAGCCAAGAACTTCCAAAAGTTGATTGGGGACAGATGTTTGAAGGTAAAGGGTTAGAGGAAAATGGGAAGCCTTCAGAGGGTCATATTGCAACTGTACAGGACATTGATTAGGCCACTATTGAACGCAGTATTCCAATTCTGGTCTCCCTGCTGTAGGAAGGATGTTGTGAAACTTGAGGGTCCAGAAAAGATTTACAAAGACGTGGCCAGGGTTGGAGGATTTGAGCAATTGGGAGGCGCCGAATAGGCTGGGGTTATTTTTCCTGAAGCACCAGAGGCCGAGGTGTGACCTTGGAGGTTTATAAAATCATGAGGAGAATGGATCAGGTAAATAGACAACATCTTTTTCCCAGGGTGTGGGAGTCCAAAACCAGAGGGCATAGGTTTATGGCAAGAGGGACAAGATTTAAAACAGACTAGGTCTGTTTAGGATATCTTGTCAGCATGGGCCAGTTGGAGCACAGGGTCTGTTTCTGTGCTGTACATCTCTATGACTATATGAAATCCAGGGTAATTTGGCAAGGTGGGTACAAAATTGGCTTTGTGGCAGGAGACCAAGGACAGTGGCAGAAGACTACTCGTGGGACTGGATGCTGGTGTCCAGTGGTATACCCACAGGAATCAATGCCAGGTCCCTTACCGTTTCCGATACATGTAAATGTAAGGAAGAAAATGTAAGGGGGCTGATAGGTTCACAAATGACATGAAGACTGGCGGGGTAGTTCAGAGTGAGGAAGGGAGGTCTTGGGTTACAAAAGGACCCAAGCTTATCCAGCCTCTCTTCATAGCTGAACTGCTCCATTTCAGTCAACAATGTCGTGAATCACATCTGCACCTGCTCCAGGATAATCATTTCCTTCCTACACTAGAACTACACAGACTACTTCACCTGTGTTGTTTTTAATGTGAAAGGTGGATTAGTCAAATGCTGCAAAGGGGGGGGGGGGGGGGGGGGGGGGGAAAGAGAGAGACAGAGAGAGAGAGAGAGAGAGTCAATAGCCAATAGAATTTAACTCAAAAAGTGAGGCAACACACTTTGAAAGTAGTAACAAGAGAAGGGAGTACTCAAATGCATGAAGTTGCTGAGTGGAACAGAGGGGTCTTGGAGTGCTTGTCCACAGATCTCTTAAGGCAGCTAGAGATTAATTAGGGTAGTTAAGAAAGCATATGAGCTACCTGCCTTCATCAGTTGTGGCATGGATGGAAAGAAATGACAGGTTATTCTGTACTTATTATTCTGGAATTTGGTTACAACACAGATGAAGTGGTCTGTGTAGTTCTAGTCTAGGAAGGAAATGATTATCCTGGAGCAGGTGCAGATGTGATTCACCACAGTGTTGACTGGGATGGAGCAGTTCAGCTTTGAAGAGAGGGTGGATAAGCTTGGGTCGTTTTCTTTAGAGCGGAGAAGTCAAAGAGGGGACCAGATTGTTTTGTATGAGATTAGGAGGGACATGGACAGGGTGGATAGAAACTAGTTGTTCTCTTTAGTTAATAAAGTGTGAAGCTGGATGAACACAGCAGGCCAAGCAGCATCTCAGGAGCACAAAAGCTTTTGTGGTCCTGAGATGCTGCTTGGCCTGCTGTGTTCATCCAGCTTCACACTTCATTATCTTGGATTCTCCAGCATCTGCAGTTCCCATTATCTGTTCTGTTTAGTTGAAGGGTTAAAAACAAGAGGACACAATTTTAATGTGAAAGGCAGAAGGTTTAGACGGGATTTGAAGAAAAATGTTTTCAGCTACAGAATGGTGGGAATATGCAATGCATTGTCTGGGAAGGCAACTGAAGTAGGAAACCTCAACTTTACCAAGTACTTTGGTAAACACTCAAAATGTTGTAGCATTCAAGACTTTGGGCTAAGTGCTGGAAAATGGAACTAAAGTAGATTTTTAGTGCAGACTTGATGGGCCAAACGGCCTCTTCTGAATGATAAAATTTGTTTTTAACTGTGCCTTATGTTGGCAAATGTTAAAGGCAATTTACAAACAGCAAGGTGACAAAGTGCCAAAGGCCCTATTCAAGGATTATTGTGCAAAGACTGGCGCTCATGACAACAGTGTTTGCCTTAGCTTAATTTCTGATTCCTGTCACTATATCACCCCATCCTCACTATTACCAATCACCTTAAATCTTGAATTTAAAATTCTTATCCCTTTTCTTTAACCTGCCTCAGGGCTCCTCAACACAAGAAAGGTCACTATTATTGGACAACAAACCTGATTACTTCTAAGCCTAATAAACATTGTTTAGTTAACTAAAGATAAAAATCGCCATAGCCCCAGCCAACCATACGGCTACTCTGAGATAGCTATGACTGACAGTGACTTAGCCTGAGGTTCATCACATCTTGGGTGAGTTAAGAGACTGAGAAGGAGAATCCTTCACAGAAATCTTAGCCAGTGCAGGAACTGAATCCACACTTTTGGTGTTACATGCATGGCAAACTAGCTGTCCAGCTAACTGAGCCAAACAACATAATATAAATGAACAGACAAACTCGATCATTACATCATAAGCAGCTTGCAACATTTTGAACTGAAATATGGCATAAGTTACACTGTGCAAATGTAAAGGCATATGAATTTCAGCCATGGCATTTTTAATCTCTGAGCAACCAAGTTCCAGTTTCAAGTCCCACTCCAGGTCTTGAGTACACAAATAAGGCTGACATTGAAGTACAGAAGCAACATTGCACTGTCAGAGGGGCTGTCTTTCAGTTCAGACATTAAGAACAGCTGTGGATACAAAATAGCCAAAGGCATTATTTCTCAGGCACTTTAGGGGTTTTCCAAGAGGTAAATCAAAAACGTGCTGACAGTTTTTCCCGGAACCAGTAGCCAAAGGTTTTAGATTGGGGGGACACCACTCTACATCAAGCACAGCAGATCAGAAAACGCTCCTGCACTTACTATCCGCCAAAGGCTTACATGCTGGTTTAGCTCTACCCTGAATGCAGGTTCTGCAACTATCATGTCTTTGACAGGGACACAACATAGAGCAACTCAGAAGTAGGATACCATCAACTTGACTTTCCTCAATTCTAAGGGGATCACAAGAGCTATCCCACTGAGCTGACCAGAATCCAGTCATTATGTTACCATTCGCAGGAGCCTGCTAAGCACTTGCTCATTGTTGCATTTCCTCTATTACAAATGTGATTACACCTTTACTGCCTATATACCAATTTCAGATGTCCAAGGTCATGAAAAATGGTAATGGAAGTCTTCCTTTTCTCATCTACAAGTTCTCGTTTAATTAAATAAACTACTGACACTTTATTAGGTTCTGAAAATTTAAAAAGGCTTTTTTTTAAAGACTAACTTTGATCAGTCTCAATTTAACGAAAATGGCATCTGCACCCCAATATTGTGACAAATTTTACGTGACGATGATGATGATGATTTGGGACTCTTTAGTTTCGGGTAAAATGCAGGAATGAATGGGGCCAAATGATCTGTTGAATCATACCCAGTAATTGGAAGTGGTGGTGAAGAAAGAGAGCAAGAGGAGAGAGAAATCCTACTAGGAAGACGGTGCAAGATACTCACATCTGTAAACAATGACCACAGTAAGTTGAGTTGACGGTGGTCAGACTTAAGGGAGGGTGAAAGCAAGAGTGAGAGAGAGACTAGCTCTTGGAGGGCTGAAGGGTCAGAGAAAAAAAAAGCTGCCCAGGAAGGGAATTTTCAGTCATTTCAAAGGTTAAATGAGGAAACATTTCCTTAAAGTTTAAACTGCTTACTCAATAGTGTTTAGTCATTGTTGCTTTTAGTTTATTATAGTAACGTAGAACAGTAATAATCCTATTATTCCATTTAGATGAGATTATGGCTGATTTGTGGCCCAACTTGACATACCTACTTTTGGCCCATATCCGTTAATACCTTTATTTAGCAAAAACTCTGTTTCAGATCTAAAATTAAGGGTGATAAAGATGGTATTTTTGTTTGCATTCACATGCTCAGGCCATTGAGTATAGGAGTGGGAACACCAGGCTGAGATTGTCCAGGACATTGGCGAGACCACTTTTGGAGTACTACGTACAGTTCTGGTGCCCTGCTGTACAAATGATTTATTAAATTAGAGAATGTGCAGAAAAAATTGACAAAGATGTTACTGGGATTGGAAGGTTTGAGTTACAACGTGTAGCTGGATAGGTGGGACCTTTTTTCCCCACTGGTGCATAGGAGGTCAAGAGGTGACTTTATAAAGGTTATAAAAACCATGAGGGGCATAGACAAGGTGAATAGCAAAGGTCATTTACCAAGGTAGGGGTTTCAAAACTAGAGGGCATAGGATTAATGCCAGAGGAGAAAGATTTATAACGAGCCGGGGTGGGGGGGATTTTCCACAGTCAGGGTAGTTCATACGTGGAATGAACTGCCAGAGGAAGTGGTAGATGCACATATAGTTAAAACATTTGAAAGACATTTGGATAGGTACGCGAATAGGAAAGGTTCAGAGAGATATGGACCAAACACAGGCGAATGAGACTAGTTTAGTCGGGGAAACTTGGTCAGCATGGACAAATTGGACTGGAGGGTCTTTTACCCCGCACAGAGACTCTAATTGATCCAGAATCAACTGCCCTTTGTCGAAGAGAGTTCCAGCGTGTGCATGGAAGTGCTTCCCAACTCACCTATGCTGCCTCTTAGTTTTAGAATTTGTGGAAACCTGTAGAACTCTTTTAGAGCTAGTGGATATAGCTCATCTTTATCTACGCTGTCTTTTCCTGTTAATGTCTTGAAGACTCATTATGATCCACCCTCTGACTATTCAAATCTATCTCCCCCTAATTTAATACTTAACAAAATTCTCATTATTCTCTGCTTGAATAGAAATCCCAGGATTTGGGACAGGTTCAACAACCTTTACAAGTGCTGGAATTACGTCACATAACAAGTTTTGATCATTGTCACACTGTTGTTTGTAGGAGCTGGTTTTCTGCAATTGGTTGCCATGCTTCCTACATAATTGTGGCAGTGTTTCAAAAGTACTCATTTGCTATAAATTGTTTTGGGACTTCCTGTTGCTCCGAAAGGCCCTGTACAAATGCCAGCCTTCTCATTATTCCGATAACCATAGATGAAATTAACCTTTAAAAAGGCACTTGAAGATTTCAACAAGACAATGAGATTTGACATCTTAAAACTTACTGGATCCTGAAAACATCACTTATTAGGTAACCACTTTCCTTGCAACTTGGGTGACAGAATGCAAGAAAAACCTCAAACATGTAAACAATATTCAAGTCGGGCAGACCAGGGCATTATAGAGACCCACAAGCTGCTGGCAGGACAAAAAAATATTGCTGGTCATAAAGAGGCAACTGACTTATTTTCCTTCTTCCTGTTCTCATTCACCAGCTGAGAAAATAGAGGTGATCTTTACAAACATCTCAGCCAGCATTTTTTTTTAAAAATAGTGAAGTGCAATGAGATAAGTGCACAGAGTGAAACTGTGTCCAATTACCACTCCTGTACTGTACAATTGAGATTGCAATCCAAAAAAATGTAGACATGAGCTTCTACCCTGGCATCCTCTTCACCAGTCTACTTAGCTCTTTTTAGTTAATTGCCTTTGTTAGCAACTCCTCACTGATCCTCCACTCTAAGCACATGCTCTTACCTTCGAATCACTTTTTGGATTAATAAAGCTATTCTTCCCCAATGCCAAAGACAAGGTTATGTAGCTGTCAGACATTAACAATGGATGGAAAAGACTTGATAAATGGTATTTTCCCCTTTATGACTAAAATCAGTGATACAGTAAGCATATGCAATTTATGGGTAACTGCCAACATAAAAATGAGAATTTTTGTGGTTGTTGATTGTATGTTGACTATTTTACAACAAATTATTTTGTTTTAAATTACAATTTTCAAGTTCATCTTATACAAACCTTATATGCAGATGTTTCCAGCAACACTACTTTTGCTAATAGTTCTGGCTTTCAAATATATTCAAAAGCTTATGCAGATATTCAAACAAACTGCTTAAAAAATGCATTTCCAGTGGGAAATACCCCAATCATTTTGCAAATGTGCAGTAAAAGTAGTCATATTTTCCTTCACCTACTCAAATCTACCCTGTAAATGATTCTTGTGTCAACAGATGAGACTTGCACAGTCTCCTGTGAGGCACAATTTTTGTTGCAGCCTTGCACAATAAATTGGCAATGCTGTAAAGTTTGGAAAACTGCAGCTTGGGCTAGTGGAAGTAATGCTATAAATATTCAATATACTTAAAATAACAGACCCCCCCCTCATAGATTTGACCGTAAATGAACACTGTGCATGTAACTGCACTACTTAGACGGCACCAGTTATAGGAGACAGCTCACAACCGCATGTTTAAGGTCAGTTAGGTATGAGTAATAAATGCCAGCCTTGCCAGCAATGCTCACAGCATTAATCGATAAAAATGAAAAGATTCTGACTTGGTGTAGACCAACTAACTGTTCTGCTGTTAGAACAATGGTAGGGATACAACAATTCATCTGAGCACTGTAGGTTGCATGACATGGAGGATTAGCCAGTGGTCCCTTTCCTTACTGCTAGTCAGAGTTTCAATCAACGTGAAAGTAGTAACTATATTCTGTTCTTGATGGCATCAGCATAGAACAACGGACTTACTGAAGTTTGCATATAAAGACTATCCTGGCAGCTAAAATATCAAGAATCCACGCAGTTCTACTGTGTTTAATGTCAGCATTTTAAAATGAGTGAAAAGTGATGCTTTACAATGAAAAGTCAAACACAATCTCCTCTCATGTGATCACAAATAATAAAGACAAATTCTGTTGCAATGCCTGCAAACAAATTCTGCATCTCTCCCTTTGTTTCCCTGCCTTATTTTCATTATTCTCTACTGCTTTCTTCACACTTGTATCAACTTTCTCATATGGCTCTCCCACTTGTATCTCTATCTCTGCACACACTTTTCTTCAGTATTTCTACAGTACAGACTGCAATCTGTGTTAGGCTGGTGTATTAAGGCTTTCAGAATCAGAATGGATAGTTGTGGTAATGATCACCTACAGTCAAAGAGGATGAAAAAGGAGAGAATGGCCTTCTTTTGGTCCTTCGTGATTCAAGCCAAGTATGCAGATATTAGCTTCAGGTGACCAAGTGACTGATTGCACACAAACAGGTCGACTGTTCGCAGAGAACTAAAGTGCTGCGTACCAGTTTTAAATAGATGCTTGATGTATTTGGCCTGGAAAAACATTTGGTAAAGTATCAAGCTCTTGGGATTTTGTTTTACATGGTGTATCTGACATCATGGAATCAATGTCAAAACAATTTTAGTCTGACTCTTTCATTATACAATATTCCAACTCAGAGTTACATTTCCTTGTATTTAAGCAGGAAAAGGCTTACACTTGCTACACACTGGAAATATAATTCCTGTCCTAAATATACTGCATGCCGATTACAAGCAGTTAAAGCTGCCTTCTGCCAAGGATGAAGTTTGTTTTTACTTATAATTGTCCCGTATCTCAGAAACCCTGAAAACTACAATTACAGGCAACAAAATATTATGGTCAAGAAAAAGAATAAGGGGATTGAAAAGACGCATGTCATCGCAACAGGATCTCAATTGAGATTACATTATAACTAAAGTCACTTACTGCCTAAACTTGTTTTATAACACAATGCAAGTTTTGTTGTTCTTCTCAATTGATTGTCGAGATGTGAGAGCATATTATATTATCTTGTGCTATTGACAGCACTGCAAGCACTAGAAGTAGTGTTCAACTGTTTCTCAACAAGCACACAATTAGCTTCTTCTAGCCTAATCCAAATGTCTTTAAAAGTTCATGCGTCCTAGATTTCTTTGCATCTTTCTTCAGTGTTTCTATGTTCTCACATACATTCGCCTATTTTGCCCACAAGACTCTCTTTCTGCTCCCTTCACTCTATTTCACCCAAATTATGAAACGCACAGTTTCCTTTCTGGATCTTGTGACAGCCGAGTCTGCTTATAATTCTCTTCATCAAATCTGCCATCTCTGCTCAAAAAGAAATGTCCTCAAGACCCTTCTGTCATTGTAAACTACCTAACTTCCAACCTCCTATTTCACACCTAAGTCCTTGAACCTGTTCCTTCCAGCATGGGCATGTCTGACCCACTCCAAACAACAATGCAAAAGCCCTTATAGCTGCAAACAATCTCTTATGTACTGGCGACCATCCCTACTTATTCTTCTCAACCTGTGTTCAACTGCTGATACCATCCTCCTCCAAAGTCTCTTGTCTATCGTCCAGCTGGCTGGGACAGCATTCAGCTGGTTTCTACCTATCTATCCAGTCAAAGAATCATAGAATTCCCACAGTGCAGATAAAGGCCACTTGATCCACTGAGTCTACAAAGGATTCCACTCAGACCCCACCACTCCCATCCCCAAAACCCCACATTTATCACGGCTATTCCACCTAGCGTGCACAATCCTGGACGCTATGGGGCTATTTAGCATGTTGATATAATTGTCTTTCTACTGTGGGAGGAAACCAGAGCACCCAAAGACACAGGGAAAATGTGCAAACTCCACACAGTCACCCAAGGCTGGAATCAAACTTAGATTCCAGGCAATATGAGGCAGCAATACTAACCACTAAACCACGTGCCCTGTGGCTGTGTGTAAAGTTTCGTCAGATAATGTTCCTCTGAAGTGCCTTGGAGTGCATTACCATGGCAAAGGCACCATGTAAGTGCAAGTTTTTGATGGCTGTATTCCTAACAAGTTTTGGAAGCAACAATGCCATCTTTTAGAACCAATACAATTTTCACAATTCAGGTGCTGAACCTCTTGTCCATTGTTATTGCAAGATATCAAAGATTGGGTTTTGCTGATGCTGCCATAACTTGTTATGCAAAAACACTCCAATGACTGAAGATGTCCCAAAGGCACAGTATGCAGTAATCATGTTGTTGAAGATGATGATACTGAGTCAAATAGAAAGAGCATGCTCCAAAGTATTGGCAACACTAAAAGTAACAGGTGATATCTTTCCCATTTAAGCATATGCTGCCACACTCCAAATTTGGAATAACATGCCATCAACAAGAAGCAGCATCATGAATACCTTGGTCAAAATTAAAAAACTTTGTCCATTTTTCTCAATGGGAATTAATGGGAATAGCCCTAAGAAACAGCCACATTAATATTATCACTAGGAACAGAACTACAGTTCAGGTGGTGAGAATTTACATTTGTCTCCACTAAGCAATTTTTTTAAAGAAGAGAAGACATTATGTAAACAGTCCATGAAATTGGTGCTCAAAGCTGTTGAGAAGCCATGTTAAAGTAGATTTCTGAGCCTGTACACAACGCCAATCCACCCAGTAAAGGCATGAAAGACTTATGAACCCATGAACTGCGCGCTCTCCTGTAATTAGCCGAAACATAATTAGAATGAAGATTGTAACTGAACTTTTTACACTTTCTGTCAGTAAAACAGCTAGATTTTTTCTAGGCTCACTTGTCCCAAAACAACAGTAGTAGACTCATTAATCCTACAAAGAACGTAATCTAAAGAAGTTGGATGGGTATTCAATTGATATTCAGTTCCCACTTCTGCACTATTACCTCTGGAGTCTCTCAAGAATCTATTTTGGCACCGATTTCTCATCCAGATTCTTCCCGTTGGCAAAATCATACAAAACCATATCAGCTTCCGTAAATACACGGACAACGCCCAACTCTACTTCACCAAAACCCCCTCTCAATCACACTCTGCCTCAGGTTTGCCACTGTTAGTATACATCCAGAGCTGGAGGACGAAACATTTCTTCCAACCAAACACAGAAGACCAACATCAATATCTTCAGGCCCTGCCACAAACTCAGTGCACCAGATATCAATTCCAACCCTCTCACTGACTGAGGTACTACCAGATCATTAATAACTTGAAAGTACACTTGATCTCAACAGTCTCTGTTTCTTTATTAATGAAGCTGCATTTCCCACAAATCATCATCATGTTAAAAGGCTTTCAGCTGAAGGGAATAAAAAAAACTTCCAGAGGACACACCATAAGATGTTGCACTCCACCAAAATCTGGGGAATATATTTAATATATTTCTTCCTTGTGTTGGGAGTAGCCTTTCAATTAACGAGCTCTCTATTTAAACCTACATAAAAATTATTTGAATCCAATACTGCCTCAGATCACTAGCTGAAGTCCTTGCTTAAGCCTCTATTATCTCTAAATAACTGCTCTTATGGTCTCCCGGCCAGATTCTCACTTTCCTATCTCTGAACATCCAATGTAATGAGGTCTCTGGAGGTTTCTTTTTCTGGACTCTTGTACACATCAATTTTATTTGCTCCACTATGAGTGGTTTTGCCATCTGCAGCAGCCTAATCCCATAGTGCCGACTTTTCTCCCAGAGCTGCTCTGCCTCGCTATCCTCCTTTAGAAGGCTCCTTAAAACCTTTGCCAGTCCTAGATTCTCCTGAACAGACTTGGTTAATGAGTATAGATTGATCATGCTCCAGCAAGATCTTTTACCACATTAAAGATGCTACAGTATGAAACTGTTGTGGCTATACCTATGAGGTGCATACTTATTTCTATTGAGAAAGGATTGAAATTTTAAAACTACACAGACTATATTCTATACAAATTAACACTGTATAGAGTTTAAGGTGGCTTTCAACCTTAGGATCTGCTACGTGAGAAACAAACAGTAAATAAATTGCAAGATTGGAAAGATACCTACTACAACAGTCAGGCATGCAATACAGACTCAGTTCCCCAGATACAAATCCTTAAGGTTCCAAAGACTGACATAAGACTAGTTGACGAGGCAGATCTGGTTACACATTCACTCTTCAAAGAGCAGCTGCCTTCATTAACTTGGAGATAGTAAGAACCGCCGATGGACAATTCTTCCAGCAATTCACCTGCATCAAACTACCCCCAACACACATCTCCCAACTCATTTCCCTCAAGAACTGTGAACGCCAACTGTGGTTTTCACTACTGCTGCATCCAAGATCAGTTCATGCAACACATCAAGTTTTACAGTGGGCCAATGGCAACATTTTAATCCACCAAGTGAGGGCCAAAGCAAAATACCACGGATGCTAAAAATCTGAACAGAAACAGAAAACAGTGGAGGCAGAATTTGCAGAGAAAAAACAGTTAACATTTGAGGTCTGTGACCTGAACAACAACTGGGGAAGACCCACTCGGTTATGAGCAGTAACTGACAATAAATAGATGACTTATATAATACCCGACCTGAGTAGCAGAGCCAATCACCACAGAAGCTTTTTATAAAATCTCAGAAGTGTTAAATATTACCATAATTTACCGGTGATCAATATTTGGATATTACTGGTGGACTTGTAGGCATGTCAAAAATTTAGCAGCTTTAAAAAGATCTATACATTACAATGTTGCACAGTTAAGGCTGACTAATGGAGCCAGAGGCAACATTTTGTGAGCAATACAAGAAAATCTTGGAGAAGTGATAATTTAAAATTGGTATCATAGTATGAGTGTCAATATATTCTAGGAGTCCTATGACCTTCCATTCATGTCAGCTGATGGTATAAGAAGAGTATTCCTGGTTTCAAACATAAACACCAACATTATCCAGAAATAATTTTTATATGAATTTGCAATATTTTACTAAATATTCTCATTGGTACTGAAAAACCATAATTCATCATTGGCACTTAAGAATATAAGAACTGGGAGCAGTCTGGAATTCAGCCCCTCAAACCTGCTCTATCATTTGATTCAATCATGGCTGATCTCACCTTGGCCTCAATTCAAATTTTTTATCTGCTCCCCTTAAATCTTTTATCTGTTACTAATGAAAAGTGTCTGTCAAATTTATTTGGCATCTCGGTGACCATCGCACTCCAGGATGGTGAATTCCAGAGATTCACAAATCTTTGACAGTGGTAATTCCTTCACAAGCAAAAACATCAAATGTTGTAAAATCTCAGCAGGTGTGGTATCATCTGTGGAGAGAAGCCAGAGTTAAGGTTTCACGTCCAGTGACCCTTCTTCAGAACAGATTCCTTCTCATCTCTGTTCTAAATCTGTACCCTTTTGTCTGAAACTACGACCTCTTGTTCTAAACTGCCCTACAAGAGGGAACATCTGTTCTAGGTCTAGTCAACCTCCTTCAGTATCTTATATACTTCAATTTGATTTTCTCTCATTCTTCTAAACTACGGCAAGTACTGACAATCTTAATTTGTAAGTCAAACTCTGCACCTCTGGAATGAAATCGAGTGAACCATCTCTGAACTGCCTCCAATCCAATTATGCCGTTCTTCAAGTAAGGTGGCCAAAACTGCACACAGTATTCCTGATGCAGTCTCACGAATAACTTGTACAGCTGCAATAATACTGCCCACTTATATACTCTATTCCTTTAGCAGTAAGTGCCCAAAAAATTTCATTTGCTCTCATTATTACCTGCTGCATCTGCAATTCATGAACAAGGACAAATGGATCCCTTTGCACCAAAGCATTTGAAATTTCTCTCTTTTTAGGTAAAAGTTGCCTTTTTATTCTCCCAACCAAAATGGATAATCTCACACACCTATTCTGACCCCCTTTTGCCAAATTTTGGCCCATTCACCTAACCAATCCATAATCGATTTGTAAATATCTTACCTATATTTTGTCATTGCAACTAAGATACTTATTTTTGTACCATCTGTCAGTATGGCCAAAGTACACTATCTTCACATCCAAGACAGATATAGACTGTAGACATGCTGCGGTCCTCTGTATTGAACCCTGCAGCACCCCACTAATTACAGCTTGCCAATCAAAAAAAAATTCTTCGCTCATAACTCAGATTTCTGTTTTTTCTGAAGAAGGGTCCAGACCCGAAACGTCAGCTTTCCTGCTCCTTTGATGCCACTTGGCCTGCTGTGTTCATCCAGCTCTACACCTGGTTATCTCAGATTTCTGTCGGTCAGCCAATCCTCTATCCAAACTAATATTACTTAACCCAGCATGATTTTACCTCAAGCATTAACCTCTTCCTCATCAAATGCCTTTTGGAAGCCCAGGTATACTAAAACCACAGGACCTCCCGTTATCTTCTTTGCCTGTTACATCTTCGAAGAACCCTAGCACATTAGTCAAACATGGATTTATTCTTCGGAAAACAATGCTGACTCGAATGGATTGTGTTTTGACTTTCCAACTGTGCTGGTACTATTTCCTTAATAACAGGTCCCAACAACAGATGTTAAACTAACCGGTCTGAAACAGGTGCATTACATTAGTATTTTCCAAACTTTCAAGAATCAAGGGAATTTTGGAATATTACGACCAAAAGATGAATTATATGCTGCCACTTCCCTTTACAACCTTAGAACATGGACGGTCAGGCCTTCGGGATTTGTTTATCTTTAATCCCAATAGTTTGCTAATAACTATTCCTTAGTGATAGCAATTTCTTAAAATTCCTGTTTTTAACCTCCAAATAATCAGTTACGTTGGGATTGTTTCAGTGTCCTCCACTGTGAAAACGGAGGCAAAATACTGATGTACGTCTCTGCCAGTTCTGCGTTCTCCACTAATAATTCCCCAGTCTCGTCATCTAAGAGACCCAGATTGACCTAAGCTATTCCCTTCCTTTTTATATACTTACAAATGCTTTTGCTATCTGTTTTTAGATTTTGCACTAGTTTTCTATCATTATCAGCTTAATTTTTTTTATACCACATTTCGTAAATTTTTGTTGGTCTTTAACATTTTCCAATCTTCCAGCCTCAGTCACATTTGCAATGTGGTATATCTTAGATTTTGCCTTTATCTTTTGACTACTTTGCTTGGCCATGGATGATTCCCCCAAGCCATCCCTCCTTAAAATCTTCGCTTTGTTAGTGCGTATTCAATTCCTCCCAACTAACACATCTCCTTATTCACCACTGTTCAACAGTTCCCCTCTTAGCCTTTTGATTCAGTTCACTGGGGCCAAATATATCATGTCTGTGAAATTATCTTTAATATCAAAATCCAGTTTCACGTTTTCAAACTGATTTTGAAATGCCAGCATGCTATGATCACTCTTTTCCAAAGCACCGTTTACTAGGTTATTAATTAATCCCATCCCACTGCATAAGACGAAAACCAAATCAGCCTGCTGCCCGATTGCTTCCCCAACATACTGCACCAGGAAATAATCTCTAATATACTCTATAAATGCTCCCTTAATGCTGCCCTTGCCAATTTGACTAAGCCTGCCTATACAGATTTTTTTTTTTTAAAAATCACTCAATTATTGTTGTACCTTTCTCACAAGCCTCCACTACTGCCTGATTTATACAATGTCCTACTATGGAACTACTGTTAAGTAACATAAAGAATACTCCCACCAGGACCTGTTTCCCTTGCTGATTCATGTTTCTGCCCAGACTAGTTATATTCTTGATTTCCAGACATAAACTCATTTCTCACGACAGCACTCTTCCTTTCATCGCTTTCCTTTTTGTCCATTCTTCTGAAACACTGGTATCCAAATACTCTTGGGCATTCACCTCCCAGATCTGGTTAACCATGTCTCAAAGATATGTATCAAAGATATGTATCAAATCATATCCCATTGTCTCTATCGCATTGCTAACTCTTAACTTTATTCAGAGTGCTATGTGCATTCAGATACAAATCTTGTATAAATGTAGGGAAAATTATTAATATGACATTCATACACTGACCATACCTTTCATTTTCTGGTAACAAGTACCTTCATCACTAACCTGCACTCCTATTTTCTCCCAGAGATAACAAGGTGTACAGCTGGATGAACACAGCAGGCCAAGCAGCATCACAGGAGCAGGAGAGCTGACATTTCAGGCCTAGGTTCTTCTTCAGAAATAGGGAAGGGGAAGGGGGTTCTGAAATAAATAAGGTGAGAGGGGGAGGTGGAAAGAAGATGGATAGAGGAGACAGACCAGTCAAAGTGTCAAAGAGATGACAAGAGAGCTGCAGTGGGAGAAAGATCCACTGAGGTTTTTCTGGAGGAAAGAGGGTAACTTCTTCAGGGTAGGCATCCTTGGAAGAGGCTTTGCAGTGGGGTTAAAACTGTTTCAGAGATAGTGGGAACTGCAGATGCTGGACAATCTGAGATTTGGAAGGTCGAATTTGAAAGCTGAGTACAGGATTAAGGATAGGATTCTTGGCAGCGTGGAGGAACAGAGGGATCTTGGTGTGCAGATACATAGATCCCTTAAAATGGCCACCCAAGTGGACAGGGTTGTTAAGAAAGCATATGGTGTTTTGGCTTTCATTAACAGGGGGATTGAGTTTAAGAGTCGTGAGATCTTGTTGCAGCTCTATAAAACTTTGGTTAGGCCGCACTTGGAATACTGCGTCCAGTTCTGGGCGCCCTATTATAGGAAAGATGTGGATGCTTTGGAGAGGGTTCAGAGGAGGTTTACCAGGATGCTGCCTGGACTGGAGGGCTTGACTTATGAAGAGAGGTTGACTGAGCTCGGTCTCTTTTCATTGGAGAAAAGGAGGAGGAGAGGGGACCTAATTGAGGTATACAAGATAATGAGAGGCATAGATAGAGTTGATAGCCAGAGACTATTTCCCAGGGCAGAAATGGCTAGCACGAGGGGTCATAGTTTTAAGCTGGTTGGTGGAAAGTATAGAGGGGATGTCAGAGACAGGTTCTTTACGCAGAGAGTTGTGAGAGCATGGAATGCGTTGCCAGCAGTAGTTGTGGAAGCAAGGTCATTGGGGTCATTTAAGAGACTGCTGGACATTTATATGGTCACAGAAATTTGAGGGTGCATACATGAGGATCAATGGTCGGCACAACATTGTGGGCTGAAGGGCCTGTTCTGTGCTGTACTGTTCTATGTTCTATGTTCTATAACAAGGTGTAGAGCTGAATAAACACTGCAGGTCAAAGCAGCATCATAGGAGCAGGAGAACTAACGTTTCGGGCCCACCTTGTCCCCACCTCCCTAACTTGTCCTTTTACCCACCTATCCCCTCCTGTCACCTCAAGCCCGACGCCCATCTCCAACCTACTGACCTCATCTTGCCCCCTTGACCCGTCAGTCCTCCCCACCTACACACATCTACTGGCTCCGTCCCGCCTCTTTGACCTGTATGTATCGTCTCCACCTATCTTCTCCTCTATCCGCCTCCCCCCCCTCTCCCTATTTATTTCAGAACCCTCTTCTCCTCCCCCATTTCTGGAGTGGCGTCTAGGCCCAAAACGTCAGGTCTCCTGCTCCTCTGGTGCTGCCTGGCCTGCTGTGTTCATCCAGCTCTACACCTTGTTATCTCAGATTCTACAGCATGTGCAGTTCCTATCTCTCTCCCACTTTCTCCCTACATCTTTTCTCCAACCCGCCCACCCCAATTTCCACCCTTTTCCCATTAGTTGTGATTTGATTAAATCATATTGAAGTAAATGCTAATGAAACAAAATTGTTTCATCTACGCACATTTATGAATAATGTGTGTTGGATTTGCTATAGGTTTGTTTATCATTGATTTTTCACTCTCTTCAATGTATAATTCCATGGACACCTTTCCCAAATGTCCACTCACAGTCAGTGACCAGGGATCAAACAGCATCACAATTTGGTATCTCCCGACATCTACATGTGCATTCCACTACAGTACACGACAAATATATTCGCTTTGCTTTGCCTGATCCAGGGCTAAATGTCTTACTAACAATTTTCCCCACTTTTCCTTGATTCCTTGGTGCAATATTGAATTGAATTAACTTTACTGTCACATGCACTCGTGTACAGTGAAAAGTTTACAAGTTGCCACTTACGGCACCATCTGAAGCACATGAAAAATTCAGTATTACAAAAATTCAAAAATACAAAATCATAGTAATAAGTTAGAAAAATAAAGAAAAAGTTCAAAATAACAGTGCTTCCAGTGCAACATAAAAAATTGAAAGAGTGTCCACTTCATAGCTTTGGGCTTCAGGACTCCAAACAAAACCACCCCCCACCGCCCCCCGCCCCCGCCGCCCCACCCACCGCCACCACCAAAAAAATTCACAAGTTTAATTTAGCAGCCTGCACTGCTGCTCTGGCAGCGATCAATTAAATCACCATTGAGACCTAAATTGGGATTTTCAACTACGTTCCATTCTTACCAACAGGCAATCTAATTTATTAGCAAAATCAGAAAGAGAGTAAATTTGCAAAATTTAAAAGGTTACTGAAGACAAGGACTGTAACCTAAAAAGTGCAGTACTCTATTGCAACCTCTGATATGTAATGGGCTAACAACAGAGACCACGATATGGTATGATTTAAGTGGGCAGATCATTCCCACAACAGGGCAGCTTTGTATAGATGTGTAGTCAAATCACCTTTGATCTGGTCTGTGCATGTTTGTTTACATCCTTGGGGAGCTATGTGGTATGAGTGCATTCAAACTGAAAAGGGATCTGACAAGTATTATGCATTTGCACAGATAAAGTGAATAGGTTGAAAACTTTTTCTTGGGTAAGCTGTGTAGCAACATACCCAAAAGGGTACTTTAAGATTCAGATCTTATCAAGATCATAGGCTTCAAACAAACTTGCTAGCATTTAAAATTGTTCACTTAGTTGTCAAAGTATTTTCTATATCAAGCAAAAATTCAAGAATGTATTCTGTTAGCAATAATGCACTGCTCCTTATTGACAGCTCTCAATTCAATGTCTTTGAAAGACAGAATATCATAGGCCATAATTTAGATCACAAACAGGAAAATTCCCCTGCTTAAAATGGAATCTGTTACATATCAAAATGTATCATTCAATGCAGTAAAATGTACCTTCAAAATGTACACTGATGCTCACAGGTTATTTAACTTAAGGTTAACCATGCTTCTTGGATTATGTGATCCAAGAGCAACATTCTCCAATAAAGTCGACTTTATCAAGTGTGACAATAGCTCAAAGAATGATGCTTTTCTGGATCACAGGTCAAATTGCCTACCAAATTAGAAGGACACCCAGCAACCAGTATTCACCCACAGAACTAAGCAATTCTCCCTCTCATCTGTTTCTAAGATGGCAAATCCACTCAATCAAGTGTTGAGTTTAGAGTTGACTGAGAAAAAGCACATCATTTTGTTTTTATAACAAGCTATAAAAATTATCCATTAAGTTTCTATTACCCAAAACCACACAAAATTAAACCAAATGATTTTAGAGGAGCTAATACTAATCAGCATTTTTTGAAATGAAATTGTGTATCACCAGACACAAAAAAAATTGGATTTTAAGTGGTATCTTGGCATTTGCAGAAAATAATTAGGAACCAAATTACTCAAACTTGGAATGACTCATATTGCCTCACCAGTTATCCCAAATTATCTTCAGAACATAATAAACAGTAGCAGTAGTAGGCCATTCAGCCCCTCAAGCCTGTCCACTATTCTATTCAACAAAACCTTGGCTGATTTGCTGAGACCCAACGCTCTTTTGTGTAAAGTTCTTGACATGTCAAAAATCTTCCTACTTCTCCTTCTAAATACTTACAGTATCTACTCAGAGAAAACACTGACCAGTAAATTTAATTTGGAATATCTCTATTTTATAGATCAATTCAATAAAAGTGACAGGAAATTAATTAGGCAATAGATTCAGGTTCAGTATGCCATGAAAAAAAATACAAAATCTGTACTTTGCAACCATCATGAACAAGTCTGTCTTTTTAAATTCATGCATACACTTTAAAAATAACTAATTCCCTGGACTGACCTATCCCCTCCCTACCTCCCCACCTATCTTCTTTACTCTCCATCTTCGGTCCGCCTCCCCCTCTCTCCCTATTTATTCCAGTTCCCTCTCCCCATCCCCCTCTCTGATGAAGGGTCTAGGCCCGAAACGTCAGCTTTTGTGCTCCTGAGATGCTGCTTGGCCTGCTGTATTCATCCAGCCTCACATTTTATTATAATGGATCACACTTTCAGTTTTTAGGAGAGTTTTTGTGTTACTAGCTGTCAGCACATTCTGGACCACTGATGTTGAAAGTAGATATTCAGTCCAATTAATTACTGCAAATTAAGTCATTCCAGTGGATTAAAAGAAACAGAATCTATGGTCATCTAAACATTCAAACTGATTTGCTAAGGTTATGTATCAAACTATGGTTGAGGCCACTTAATCTTTCATTTCATACAATTAAATTTTACACCAATCCTCTCTATTTAAAAACTTCATTTTCCTTATAACGATTGACCAATTGACAAAATGCAGTAATGACCACTATCCACATTTAAAAGACAATGAACTCTAAACCCCAACACAGTGTGGAGCTGGAGGATCACAGCAGGCCAGGCAGCATCAGGGGAGCAGGAAAGTTGATGTTTCGGATCAGGACCCTTCTTCAGAAATGACCCTTTTTCTGAAGAAGGGTCCTGACCCAAAAAGTCAACTTTCCTGCTCCTCTGATGCTGCCTGGCCTGCTGTGATCCTCCAGCTCCACACTTATCTCAGACTCCAGCATCGGCAGTTCTTACTGTCTGAAACTCCAAACCAGGAGGCCCACGTTCAAGTCCCACTTGCTCTGGGTGTGTCATAACATGTCTGAACAGGATAATTAGAAAACATCTTAAATGACAATCAATCCTATTTATTGGCAAGTTAAAACCTTGCCCAAGAATCTAAGCAGAACAAAATTTGCATGTTAGATCAGAGCCGTACATCTGACATTCGCTGTTGATCAAAGACCTCAGCAACTAGGCTGTCTGTCATATTTAAAAACTATTACTGTTACTTAACACTCTGACTCTACGCATAACCAAAATAATAATGTCTTCTTTAAAATTCCATTGAACTGCATAACAGATTTAAGTTCTCACTGTTCCGCACTCAACAGAAACAAGAATTTTTAACAAATGGATCATAAATTACATATATTACTGTCAAGATATGCGGGCAAAGCTCTTTTGAAACCGTTGGTAAATAAAGACAAAATTACAATTGTTATGCAAGTTCATTTATACGCTTGTATCATCACTGCTCTAGATTCAGATTATTATGCTAGACAGACCTATTTCATCTTTCAGCCATTGTGCCTTTTCCCACTCCAACATTTCGATAAATACAATTCGCTCATATTTCTGTTCATCATACATCTAAAAGCTCGGGACCTTGATGTAACTGATGATGCCCCACTGGGCAAAAAGAAAAAACTTCATCCTACATTTACTTTACACCAATAAAATCCAAAAAAAACATAACCTTGTAGTTTGTTTCTGCACATGGCATGGAGTTTAAAGGTAATTAATCAAGGAAATGATGCCTGCATTCATTTAGCTATTATTCTTGGCTGAAATCATTCAATTGAGATAGGGTGGATTTTTAGTAAAGCAAAACAGGGTAGTGAACAGGTCATCAGTATGACAGCCATTACAGGTCAAGAAAGAGGAGGTTTATAAGCAGTGCACTGTCTGAAGTGTAATCTTGCTGCTCAAGTAGTAAAAAACAGCGCAGGCAATAAACTTAGAAGCCATTATTTTAAATGGAAAAACAATAAGACTCGAACAAAATCAAAGATACAAACAAAAATATACTAAGAAATCAATATTAGTCCGAGCATGCTGATGCAATAAAAATAAATTGAATAGTAAAAATCAGAACATATTCATTACAAGTAAATAATGTCAACATTAACACCATGGACTACATCTCACTGATTTTCTTCATGGAATGCACATAGCATCTACTGATATTTTCACTCCTCACCCTCTTCGAAAAGATGGTCAGCTCAATCAAGATTTGTGTGTGGAACATACTGTTTCCCTTCAATACACTGCAGAGCCATCTAACTGAGAACAAGATCAACTATGTGGGTAATTACAAGTATTTATCTAACTTCCTTATTGTGTAGTACCCTTCACAATTGTGTCAAGGTAAAATCTGAAGGGAGAGAAAACATCAAACGCTGAGGTCAGCATAAAAATTGCAGTACATTAGTTTTAATATAATGTGTATGTTGGCATGTGTGAAAAGCAAGTTCCCTGAAAGGACTTAAAAGGGCAACCTTAACCTGTATCTAATCAAACTGGAACTAGTATAAATACAACAAAAATAACTTACAATTTCCTAGCCTTCATCTTTGTGTGCAACTACTCCCAGCAAGTAATTTGCTCCTATTGTCATTCCTGTGACAACTTAGACAACAAATCCCAGTCAGACTGATTACATTTCACAGAACTGCAGGACAATATCTTCGAACTCATTTTCCAGTAGCTGGTCACAAATAAGTAATTAAGAAAAACTGCCCGATTTTCTCCTCTTTAACCCAGGTGCACAAAGGTCAATTTCAAATGCTCCAACTGTTCTAATTGTTTTGATATCAGCTAGTGAAGTGTAACTCGTGAGTAATAAATGGTACTTTACTTCCATGTTTTAAACTAAAGGCCTATATTGGGGTTTTAACAGAGCACACAAACTAGATACTTCTAGCCCTTTAAGTTCCAGTTAAGAAACCACATTTGTTACATCAAAATTATCTTGCATATTTTGAAGTCTTCTGTTGATAGTGTGGGGCTACGACAGTGCAGTGCAATAAAGTGAGACGGGAAAAGCAACTTTAATTTTTTTTGAAAAAAAGAGAAAATGAGGGCAAGGCATATCCAAAACATTTCCAACTTCATCAAGGAAAAAATACATTTGCAGAATAGATAGATGAATGGATTAAAAAAAACTTAAAATTTGTCAAGTCTTTGTTTATCAGCTTAAAGTTTCAATGTAGTTGCCGGCTTAATCCCAGACATTTACTAGCTTTACTATGACTACTTGCAGTGAGGCAGGAAACAACTTCAAAACTTAGAAATTTAAACAAAATAATGAGTGTATCTTTAGAACTGCAACTGATCTACTGAATACAATGTAATGTCATACTTAAGAAACCCTTTCCCACTTGTGCTTTCAGAATAGGTGATCTTGTATTCTTACAGAACCTGAATGTCTCAAAACACTCAACAGCCAATTAATTTTTTTTGTCTTTTCATTGTTATAGTATAGGAAACATGACAGCTTCTTTCTGTACTACAAGCTCCCACATACTCCCATAGAGATGCTAATTGATATGGTAGGTTAATATGGTCAGTACATCCAAGGGGAAGCTCTGATCCTCTTCAATGGTACAACTGAATCTCTAACATCCAACTGAGAATGTGGGCGGGTTTAAACCTCAGCCATACAACAGGACTTCTGGCACAACCACTCCTTCAGTACTATACTAGCACTGTCACCCTCGATTGTTGCATTCCTATTTCCGAATCAGGCCTTGAACCTACAAACTTCTGATGCAAGGGCTATCACCTGTGCAACAACTGAAAGTGGAAGCTCCTACAAACCTAGGATCCAGTGCTGCATTTTGAGCTCTGGATTTACAGAATTAAACTGGTCCATACTGATTTGCCAAATACAGATCATTGAAGGACCAATTTACCCACACCTTTTACACAAAGTCAAAGTAGAACATGCAGATCAAATTTTTTAGTTGATAGTCAAGTTTCTTAAACTTGTCACAATTTCAAACCACACAGATAACCAAAAAATCAAAAGACCTGGATATTAGGCCAGTCTATCACAACATTCTATATTTGAGAGTGAATAAATCAGCGATAAAGAAGAAAATGTCATCCTTTAAAGAGCACCAAGAAAACAATGATCAATATCAAAGTAAGGGCAGCACAGGTGAAGGCTGACAAAGGAGAATTACTCTATCACATGCGCAAAATGAGGAGGTAGGTTCACCATGAAAGCAGCATCTCCAAGGCAATTAGCATCACTATCTCTAATGAATTATACTTTCAAACACATGGCAGATGAAACTTCCTACATGCTTTATTGTAATGTACTTTCGACAATTAGCTATGGAGGATGTTGGTCAACAGAGAGCTGATCAAGTATCCCATCCCTGGGGGTATTAAACTGTACTGTTTGATGTGTATTTGGTTAAAACAAACTTTTGAAGTAAAATCCCACAATTTACTTTGGGATAAAAAGTACAATCCCTTTTACTATCGTTACTAGTTTGCATAATTTATTCAATCTGACAGATTAGGCCTGAACTCCTGCTCCTTGCTTTGTGCTGTAAAATTTGTGTATTGTTTCATGAGCAAGCCTCAAGTGATTACTACTTTTGTAGAGGAATTTAAATGTGTTGTATTCCAGACAGCCCTGTAAATTGTGCCCCTTTGGATTTGTCAGCTGAATTTATCTTTCAACTGGAATTCTGTCTTCACCGTTGCATCCATACTGAAAACAAAATATGCTAGAAACCACAGCTGGTCAGGTAGCATCCACGGAGAGACAGCAAGTTAACTTTTCAAGTCTAGATGACACTTCTTCAGAGCTGGTGTAAAGCTCAGCTCTGAAGAAGTCCTCTGGAAGCAAAACGTTAGCTTGCTCTCTCTCCATGGATACTGCCTGACCCACGTGATTTCTTGCATTTGTTTGTTTTGTGTACAGATTTCATAATCCGCAGGGATTTGTTCCGCCTTCCTGTCGCATCCATATTTTGTATACTTCATAAATATGATTCAATTAAGATACAAAATGCGTTATGATGTAATACCACTCCAAATAGCAAATACCACCACACATAACCAGAATCAAAAACACTGTCTCCAACGAGTTGGGCAGTAAAACTGCTCCAACAAAAGCAAAATACTAGAGTAACTCAGCAGGTCAGGCAGTAGCTGTGGAAAAAGAAAGAGAGTTAATGCTTTGAATCCAATATGGCTCTTCTTCTGAAGTCGAAGGAAATTACTGCTTTCCATATAGTTACAAGTTCAAATACCCTACGCATCACAGACAATTAAGTCTATGTAAATGTACATTCCACATCTCCGTGGGTAAAGGCACCAATTGAAATGGTGAAGAGTTTTAGAACATAAAACATAACAGCGCAGTACAGGCCCTTTGGCCCTCGATGTTACGCTGACCTGAGAAACCAATCTGAGGCCCATCTAACCTACAGTAATCCATTATCATCCATATGTTTATTCAATGACCATTTAAATGCCCTTAAAGTTGGCGAGTCTACTACTGTTGTAGGCAGGGCATTCCACGATTAGTTGTGAATGCACATGAAATGAAACAAAAATCAGCAGGAATGGCTTTATTATCTTTAACCTTGGCAGCCAAGTTTTACTCAAGCTGACAGAAGCATTTCCACCAACAGATCAAGTTTAACTAACTCACTTTAGATCTGGGATTAAACATAGGATCTTGTAGGTTTTCATAAACACATTGAATGATGCGTAATGGCCTTTGCATACCATTGCGTAACATTTTTATCATGTAATGACAGTATGATGCATTGATAAAGCTATCAATTTATCTGGAAACTTGTCAAACACTTCATGACAATTCTCCCTTATGAGCCAATAACTTATAAATAGTGACCCACAAGTACAAATAAAATTTCACATATGAAAGAATCAATAAAAGATTTGACAATATAACTACATATTTCTGTACGATTTGAATGACTGCAGTTTTGTGGTCCAAGAAGATTCCAAGATCCCAAGATCCATCATTGATGTGTTAACTCTGCAGGCCTTGTCACTGGCCTCAAAATTTCATCTTTAAGAAGTGGGAATCAGCAGGCAGACATGGAAGGGGAGGACAGCACAGAGTCAGTTGTAAACATGTGTGTGTTTCTGGTGCTCACTTGGAACACGACTCGCTTCCTACAATTTTCTTTTGTTAAGCAACTCATCACTGCTGTTCAGGTTCAACCCTAGTGAGATAAGGGCCATCGATATGAATTCCACTTTCAACATCGGAGTTAAAACAGCAAATATACCCATGGTTTCCCTTCATTCTAGACTCCAGGCTTCGACGAAGTTCAGACTTATGATTCTCAGCCAAGGTGGTGGGTAGGTTGTATCGTACAACAAGAACTGGGCAACCTGCACTCAATAACAGTCATATTTTCATGTGCGAAAGGATATTAAAAAGCTTACGTTCTTGGAGGTCTCTTTCAGCACCCATGTCTCCAAGCCAGAAGGCCTCAAGTTCAAGTACCACCTATTTCTAAAGAGTCATAACACATCTGAAATGGTTAAGTAAAGTTATCTTCAATGATTTAGGGTCATTGGGCCTATTAACAGCTCCTTCCAAAGACCTAGCACAATCAATGCATTATAGTCTACCAATTTAATATTTAGGGAATCTTGCACACAAATGTCACTTGATCTCAAACTACTCTAACATTCATTAATTACAGCATGTCCAGTTCAGCCATGCACTCCACACAATTAATGGCGACTTCCAGTTCAAAGGATATGAAATCAATGAACATCACTGCAACCCCAAAATGTGTTTTGGACGAATCTGGTAGAAGTTTAACAAGATAGCCAGTCAAGCTTATAAACGGCAAGATGAAATCCAACCTGGACAATTACTACACTAGTCTATCCTCAAACGTCAGTAACATGATGAAAGGAGCAATCAACAGTACTAACAAACAGCATTTGCTTAACAATAACCTGTATAATGACCCCCTGTTTGAGTTCCGCTAGGGTCACTTAGCTCCTAACCTCACTGCAAGGTCAAACATAGACCCACAGCACCACTGCAGAAGTTCAAGATGAACACAACCATTTCAGCTGTTTCAATAACTCTCCTCTCCACAATAACGTCAAGATGTTCGCTAATGGTAACACAACGCTCAGGGCCATTTACTGCAACTCAGACACTAAAGCAGTCCACGTCCCAATGGAATATGACCCCAACAATATTCAGGCTGAGGCTGACGCTGGCAAAAGCAAACATTCACATCTTTAAAATGCCAGACAATGACCATCTCTTGACATCCAATAGCATCACCATCATTGAATTCCCCCACTATCAAGATCCTGGGGTTATCATATAAATATTTTGCAAGTAAGAGGTTAGGAATCCTGCAATGAGTAAGCCATCTTCCAATTTCTCAAAACCTGTCCACCATTGACAAAGCAAGTCAGGAGTGTGATGAAATACTCCCCACTTGCCTGGACGACTGCAGTTCAGCACTCAAGCTTGACATCAACCAGGACAAATCAATTGCTCAACTGGCAACGCATCCACATTCATTCACTCACTCCACCACTGATGCACGGCAGCCATCTTCAAGATACACTGTTGGGATGCAACGCAGCTCCTGAGACATTCCTCAAAAACCTTGAGCATTTCCATCTACAAGGACAAAGGTAGCATACAAGCGGGAACTGCACCACTCCCCTCCAAGCTCCCCTCCAAGTCATCTAACATTCTGACTTGGAAATATAATTACTGCTGCTGACTCAAAATCCTGGAACTTCCTCCCTAGAAGGATTGCAAATCTATCACACTGCAATGATTCAAGGTGGCAGCTCACCAATACCTCAAGGGTAAGTAGGAATGGGCCATGAATGCTAGCCCAGCCAGCACCGCCTACATCTCAAAGAATAGAAAATGCATCCAATTTCTCACCTAAAATTAATCTTGTTTGGCTATTGCTCCCATAAATATTTTCACTGTTTAATTTTGCAGCTTGCCATTCACAAAGTTCCAGTATACAGCTGGAGTTTCCTAATATGTAAACAAATAGTCTGTGGTGCAGTACTGAGCCTAGAGAGGGAGCTCCCCCTGCTGGGAGAAACAGTCACAGAGTGCTGACAAGGTTAGGCACACATTCCACAATCAATACCCTCAATTCATTCAAATCCATAAGTAGACTGATACCACAGGACATTTAGGACTATAGTTAATTTTTAATTAACCTGTTCAGATAGATTATTTCACACCTCCTGGGCAGGTGGGATATAAACCCAGACTTTCTGGTCCAGGGCCAGGGATATTACCACTATGGCACAAGACTCTACTCATTTAGAACTATACACCAGCATCAGTCCCCACTTTCAATGTGGGAGGAATAAAGGACAGACACAGTCTGAGAATGACTACAAGACATCAGGCAATATGTAATAAAATAAGAGAATATAAAATGTATTTCAACACTTATGCAGAAATTAGTTATTTGTTTCTCACTGTACTGATCTTCATGTTGCAACATTAGAATGTTGCTTAATATCAATGACACCAGATAAATGAAAACTGCTATATACCCTTATATTAACAATTTTAATAAAATTTCCATCAAACTAATGGTAGTGTTTCAATATTGCAATTAAAAACATATAAGCTCAGACAAAGCAGCATCATCCTTAATATTAGGAATAGGTAAATCAGCCAACAATACCTTCCAAATCACTGTCTAGTGGCTGCTGCCATCCCACCCCACTAGAAAATACAAGCACTTAAACACATAGCCATATGAAGTTCTATTATGAAGAGTCCAGCAGCCAAGTCTTCTTGCAGGAATGTCTAGCCTCACATGAAAAGCAGGCATTTTAAGAAAGTATGGGAAGATGTGTGCAGGAGGAAAAGACAGGAGGAACAGTTGCAATGCATTTTAAGGTCAGGCAGTTGTTTGGTACTCAGTCTAGGTTCAAATATGAAGAGCTATCATACAGCTGACCAACCAGAGAACACAGGAACTCATGGAAGCAAATCCTAAAGGGGTGACATATCCAAGAGAATGGAGGGAGAACTGGGCACAGAAGAATTAACATATTTCTGAAACTCATTTGTCTACTTTGCCTGATGGTTAAACGTATTAAAGTTCAGTAAGGCCTCAGCATCAAGTAATGAGTTGAGCAAATAACATGTCTCAGCTTAACAGATCTCACCAGTTCATTGCTGGGTTTGCAAACAACCAAGTCATTTAGATGCATTCCTATTTACACAATGAAAACACAGTACTGCATTTGGGGAATATTTTATTGAGAATTCTGCCTCAGACCTCAGACACTGGATTTATCTTGGTCAAGCGATGGAGCAATATATACGACAATTGGGGTGGCACGGTGGCTAGCACTGCTGCCTCACAGCACTAGGGACCCGGGTTCAATTCCAGCCTCGGACGACCGTCTGCGTGGAGTTTGCACATTTTCCATGTCTGCGTGGGTTTCCTCCAGGTGCTCCGGTTTCCTCCCACAATCCAAAGATGTACAGGTCAGGTGGATTGGCCATGCTAAATTGCCCGCAGTGGTCAGGAAGGTGTAGATTAGGTGGGTTTTGGGATGGGTCTGGGTGGGATGCTCAGAGGTTCGGCGTGGACTTGTTGGGCTGAAGGGCCTGTTTCAACACTGTAGGGATTCTATGATCCTATTATTCTATTCTATGACAGTGTTACTTAGCTTTCCATCTGTTCAGACCAGGCTAGCTCTAACAGAAGAGCTTCTCTTCAGTTTGCGTTATCGAACAGAAAAAAAAATCAAAATGATAATGAAAGTAAATTTATAGGGTTAGGGATATAGAAAATGGTACTATTAGACCAACGAGTCTGTCAACATGTTGCTTATGACAGAAAATTCTGCCTCATCTTAAGCTCCATTTCAACCACAACCTGGGCACAAAGTTTTAACATCCCGATGCAATCTTAAACAGATTCTCTTCGGTACCTGCATATCAATCCAGAGTTCCTACAGCGTAGAAGCAGGCTATTCAACCCATCGGATCCGCACCAACTCTGACCAGCATCCCTCCCAGACCCAGCCCTCTACCTTATCCCTGTGACCTCATACTTCCCAATGGCAAATCCACCCAACTTGCACATCTTTGGACTGTGTGAGGAAACCAGAGCACCGAGGAGAATCCCACACAGACACGGCGAGAATGTGAAAACTCCACCGTCACCCATGGCTGGAATCGAACCCAGGCTCCTTGGTGCTGGGAGACAGCCGAGTTAACCAGTGAGCCACTTACGAGATTAACCGTAGCTGCTCTCAAGTACATTATCCACTTTTTGGAGAGACATATGCATTCTATAGTCACTGATATAACTACTTTTAATCTAAAGTTTTCAATGTTGATGTAGCTGCTGGGCTCGGCTTCCCAATACACTTTTTGCATTCCATGCCAACACCTACTCACTGAAATCCCACACAACTAGAATATATTGATTACAGATCAATAAATTGATCTCTACTTTCAAATGAATCACTGCAACAGATGCTTCTGATAGAACCTAATTGGAAAGTACATAAGCATCAATTGTAGCATGGGAAGTAAATCAATTTTATTTAACATGCAAGCTATTTTCAGTGAGAACGAGGATATTTTCAAACACGCCAAATATCAAATCACGAATTCATCCTTTTTCTATTAAAAAAAGATGGCCCAATGGGTAAATTATTCAACAGTGCAACGCTTTGCTACACAATACAAACCCCTAGATTCCTAGTTCGATCATCAGTTATCAGATCACAGTCACAGCAACACAGTTCAGGTGGCTATGCCTGGCCTGAATACTGTGGAGAACTGAAATGAAAAAGGAAGTAGAAAACAAAGAATAAATTACTGTTCCTGATCACCAGCTTTGGAGATTAGGCAGAAGAAAAATCAGACCCACTTATGTGAAAAATAAAAACATAAACCTTAGGAAGAAACTGGCGATTTTATTTGGTACCACTTGCCATGGGTATTTTTTAAAAACAGAAAATGTAATAGTTCTAGGAACCAGTAACTATTCCCACACAAATTAGCAGGCACCAGGTGCCAACCACTTTGTGCTGTATCAAGTCAGACAATCCCATCATGACAGTAGGAAGAATATAACCCATTCTCAGAACAAGGCTGGAAAAAGTCAAAGAAAATGCTTGTAATCACCATCAAAAGTATATGGGCGTAGAATGTGGCCAAACAGAATAGAATCAAAGATCATGTAGGGGAACATCAATTTGGAGAAACTGCTGAATCCAAAAAACCAGCTACACACACCCAAGATACAGCAAGTTAGCTGCATTATTTTAAAACTGAAATACTTTTAATGTTCAACTGGTGATAGACTGGCTTTCCTTTCAAGCTTGCAATTTTGGTACAGATTACCATAATGCACAAGTCTCAAATTTTTGAAATCTTAAATTATTGCAGTGACTGTACAAGTTATGTCATCAAGAATAGGTTGAGAGAGAAATAATTCCCTTGTTCTTTAAAAGGGGGTAGGGTAGCCTGATCAGTAGATGAAACTCATTTCGATGGATTTTAAGGCTGTGAATTATACAAACTTGTACAAATCAAAAATGTATAGTTTAGGTGTCCTGAGGAAGTTTAGAAAATTTTGTGCTGTGGTAAACATATAGCAATGACTCCAGTCTACAAAACGTGTTTTACATTTTGTGATCACATGCATAAACATGAAAAGGTTTTGATGCTTGCTGCCTAAAGATTAATACTGTCAATTGACTGCCGTCCATTAAGAAGTGTTCTCCAAAAAGACTATAGAAGTTGCACTTCTACAATGACACTGCACAAGTACGGCACAAAAAACTATTAATGGTTTGTTTCAGAAGCCATGCACTTCTTAAAATCCCCAGGACCAAACCCCAATGCGAGTGCTTGCTAGGAACCATGTGCTTCATCAGGGGCTATTTTTATTAAACCACAATGATCAAAATTAGTCAAGTTTCAATGACTTTCTAAGCCAAGTAATAAAACTATACCAAAATGAATCATTTAGGCCCTAAAATCCTGGGCAGAGAGAAAGAGGCGGGGTGGGGGTGTGGTTAATGAAAGGTTTGCTAAGAATTAAATAAATTATTTTTAAAAGACTTCAATCCCTAATAAAATGTATATTAATGATCCTTATTCACCTCCCAGCCCAAAAAGTGTAGAGAAAAATGAAATCCAGTTTGGGGTGTACAGCTCCTGTAGATTTTTAAATGTATGTTTAAAAAGCTGCAAATAACGCATTCAGGTGCATAAACAGTAATGGATGCATTTTAAAAAGAAACGCAATATGCACTAACTCCCCCACCCTTTCGAGTGAAGTTGTAGGAAAAGATGAAATTCAAATGCAAGTGGCTTACGGCCTCAATAGCCCTTTTTCCTAAATATATGCTCTAAGAAGCTGCAAGTGATGCAGAGATGCAATTTTTTACAAAAATGTATAGATGCACAGTAAGCAAGAGACGTGCAGGAAGAGGGGGTGGGGAGGGGTGATGGATAAAACAAAATCAACTGAATTTACATCTATCCTGAACATGATGGCGGTCGCTGGAGGAAAGCCCGCCAAACAGGTGATTAGCAATGCAAAGGGAGCTGAGGCTGTAACTCCAGGCTCGGGGCAAAGGGTTTGACATTTTATTGTGGGGGGGGAAATCGAACTGAAAATAAACGTTTTCTGAAGGTGGGGGGGCAAACTTTTCAAAGAGGAATCAAGATCCCGAGGGGAAGAGGAGAAGGTTGTTGTTGCTTGGTGGAGTAGTGGGGGGGGGGGGTTGTGCTTTGTAAAGACACAAGATACGCAATTTTAATTTTCATTCTGTTCGGGGAGGGGGGAGAAAGAAAAAAGTCGACTACCTCCCCACCCTCCCTGTCCCTGGACGTCAAAGATCTGTCAGACAGGCCCCGGTGTCTCTCAATGTCCAGCTCCCCACCTCAACAAACACTCCATCACCACCACCCCCTCCCCAACACCGTCACCATTTTTTTATTTCTTTTTGGGAAGAGTATTGGTTGGGGGGGGGGGGGGCAAAGAGAGCGGAGGAGGACGGGGGGGGGGGGGTTACCTCACTGCTGCTGCTTTCACCGAAGAGGTCGTGGAACTTGTGCAGGTTTTTGCCGATGGCGGCGGAGACGGGCAAGGCGGCGTCGAATCCGTGTTTCAAATCTTTCCTCAAGCTCGGGATCCGCGACCGTCCCGATTTTTTCCAGGGCCGAGCTGGGAAACGGGTCCGAGCTGTGTGCGCCATTTTAGGGAGTCTGTTTGTATGTGTGTGTATGTGTGTGTGTGTGTATGTATGTATGTGTATGTATGTGGGGAGGGGGGGGAGGTGGCGATGGCGGTGGGTGGACGAGGAGGGAGAGAGAGTTAGAGAGGGAAAGGGGATCTCCCCGCCCCGCAACCTGCATAACTCAATGTTCGCCCGGCGGCCACCGCCGGAGGGAAAATGCCCTATTCACGTTCAGGGGCGAGAGGGAGGAGCCGAGGGTAGCGGCACGGGTGAAGGCGGCGCGCCCCGCATCCTGGATAGCGCAGCGCGCTGACGTTTCACCCCCAACGAGCTGCGGAGATTGCATTATTCATGATCCCGGGGTAACCAGACAAGCGGCCCGGGATCATGAATGCCAACGCTACAGATAGGTGGTTTACTATCAAAGACGATCGTAATATTCAGCCTCCTGCGCCCGCGAAACAAGTTGGAGTAAACCTTTCCCGGCGGCTGAATGATGAAGAATCCATCAATGAACAATCCCTGTCCAGTTATGCGGTAGTCAGGGGCCAGGGTTCAAATGCCGTTAACCCCTGTATCAGCATATTTCAGCACAGATTTAATGGTTGTAAATAGGTGCGCTTATAGTATACATGGGTCGGGCTCTAAGCCATATTACGACATCGTCTTCCAACTGAACAACATTGTACTGATACGGAATCTAATAATATCGTGTTATCCACTGTCCAGGGTCCAAAGGAACTCTGGAACATGAATAACACAACAGCAAGGATAAATAAGAAAATATTAAATGTATCAGATTAAAGCGCGTTTTTAAGAAAAAAAACTGATAAAGCAGAATTCAGAGCACTACATGGACCTAACATGGCAAAAAGGTCATTTTTAAAATTCCAATATTTGCACAGGCTGTTAAATTAAAATACAATTAAGTGGATAATTTTGTGTGGACGCAAGACGGGGCAAACGTGCCATGTGGAAGTGCAAACATAAGTTCTTTGCTATTAATTGCTAGTCAGAGAGCAGCAGCTCCTCACATGCAACACTTGTGGTACTTGCACCCCAGCTGCCACCGTGCTGTGACGCAACTTAAAATGCATTATATGCGGGGGGGGGGGGGTGGAGACAACAGGGCTGGGCTAACATGCAAATTGGGACACACAGACGCCTTTAAAGCAAAACACAGTAACAGATGGAAAGGGGCCCCCATGTCGAAAAAGTAGAGTCTGGACGCGGTATGCAATTCATGGAAGGGACAGTTTAAATTTCTCATTGAATGGAAGGTGCAACCTTCTGTCGTCACTGAAAATCTTGGGAGACTGAATATAAACAGCATCATGCCACTCCTTATTGATGCAGGGACAGGGGGCACATGTAAACAGACGCAGGCAAAGTGCTTTTTTTAATCCACGCTTGCCGACAGATTTCAGTAATGACTGCAATCTTTCAATACAAGGTCTCAGTGACACTTCTGTCTAACTCAACCCACTAAATTGGGGAATAACTACATGATCAAGTTCAAGTTTGTGGGAGGGAAGTAGCTCAGCAGGTTTTGAAACCAACTGGAGGCAATGAAAAACAGTGATATTAAAACAAAGATGACCATATTGGCTTCTGGCCCATCAGGTTTGCCACGCCATTTGTTCATGGCTGTTATGTTTCTCACCTCCATACTCCCGATTCCCTTATCAATCAAGGACTTTTCTACCTCTGTCTTAAGTACACTCAATAACTTGGCATCCACAGCCTTCTGCTGCAATCCGTGCCACAGTAACCACCCTCCCGCTGAAGAAATTCCCCCTCATCTCAGGTCTAAAAGGACTGTTCTTTCATCCGGAGGCTGTTCCCTTGGGTCATAGCCTCTCTCTGTGGAAACATCTTCTCCACGTCCACTATTCTGGCCTCGTAGTATCGAGACTTTCAATGAGATTCATTGCTCACTCTTTCGAACTCCACCGAGTACAGACCCAAAGTCCTCACCTCATCTGACAAGCCCTTCATCCTGGGATAATTCTTCTAAATATCGTCTTGGCCCCCTCCAAGGCCCAGGACTGCTCACAGTACCTCAAATGCATTCTGACCACAGCTTTTCACTGTCTGAGCTCATGCTTCCTCCCCGCTTTGGAATGAACGCTGACATCGCATTTGCCTTCCTGACTGCCAATTGAACCTGCTTGTTAACAGAATTTTTTTAAAAAGCTTTTTCATTCACAGGGTGTTAGTGTCACTGGCCAGGCCAGCATTTATTACTGATCTCTGACTGTAAAGGGCAGGTAAGCATTAACCACATTGCTGTGGATTTGGAGTCGCATATAGGCCCAGGCCAACCAATGACAATTTGCTTCCCGAAAGAACTTAGTGAAACAGATGGGATTTTTCCCCTGACAATCAACAATGGTTTCACAGTCATCATTAGATTCTTCATTCCGGATTTTGAATTCAAATTCCACCATCTGTCATGGCAAAATTCAAACCCAGGTCCCCAGAACATAACGTGGACCTCTGGGTTAACAGTCTTGTAATAAAACCACTGGACCATCACCTCCCCATTCCCTAATCCTGAAGTAGGGCTTCCAAGGCCCTCTACGCTTCAGATTTTCAAAGCCTTTCCCCATTTAGAAAATAGTCAACACCTCTATTTTTTTGTACCAAATTGCATGACCTCACACTTGCCCACACTGTATACCTGCCACTTCTTTGGTCACTCTCCTAGTCAGTCCAAGCCTGCCTGCTCACTGAACACTACATCCATCTATTTTTGTGTCATCTACAAACTAGCAAAAATTACCCAGTTCAACATTTAGGACTTTACCAGCTAGCTGGCTGATTAGCACTGTCAGAACGTTAGGCAGATCTGTTGTTAGAAGCTAGGATTCCCATTGAAAGCTAACATCAGTAACCACATGAACACAAATTTAGACAAATAAACCATTCAACCCTTTTAACTTGCTTTACCATTCAATAAGATAATGGCAGTTAACTTTCCATTCCCACCTGCTCCAGATAACCTTGTACCTTTTGCTTATGAAGGTTCTACCACTGCCTGAAAAACAGTCAAAGAACTTTGCTTCCACCTTTTATGGAAAAGTATTCCAAACCCTCATGACCTTTAAGAGTAAAAAAACAATGCTCATTTGATATTTGCTAACCTGCTGGCAGAAGAGAACCGAAAACCTCAGTGAGTACTGCCTGGATCATCATAAAACACAGGCCAGCATATTTTTAACTGATCTTAGTGGAGGGATAAATATTGATCACCAGGTCAGACAGCAGCTGTGGAGACAGAAACAGAGTTCAAGTTGTAGCTGACATGTTGCAGTTAATGAGTCAACCATCTCCCCCATCCAATCTACACGCAAATCCCACCCTCCCCTCCCACTGGCCTCCAAACATAACCCACAAACCGTACATTCTCCACCACCATTTCCGGACCTAACCCCCTCTCATGATCGGAGGGCCAGACCCGACATCCCCAAGATGCTGCAATGGAACCAACCCACACCCATGCCACAAGACCCAACCATCCATCTCTTCTGCCTACAAGATCAGACTTGACCCAATCCTCCTGGTGCTGGATCTGAACTCTCCAATGCAACAACCTCCAACCCCACTGGACCTTTTTTTTCAGTTCATCCAGATCTATGCACAACCTTTAGTTACCCAACTTACACCCTACCTGTACAGGTCCCAATGGTTTAACATCCTTCTTGAAAGAATTAGTCCAATACTCTGTGGTCTCAACAATGTACTGTTAAGATTTAAGGAAAATTTTCACATCTTTGCATTCAATTCCTCTTGTAATAAACTATAAAACATTCTATCTTTCCCAATTACTTGCTGTACCTGCATACATTTTTGTAAATCACACATTTGGATATCCAGATGTCTCCACATTTCTGATCTGCCTCTGTATTATTGGAACAAATAGTCTATAGTTCCTCCCCTTCATTTCCTGATTTACGACAATTTCTGGGATGTTACTTGTACCGTCTATAGTGGAGACCAATACAAAGTACCTGATCAATTTAAATGCAGAGATAATAGGAACTGCAGATGCTGGAGAATCCAAGATAACAAAGTGTGGAGCTGGATGAACACATCAAGCCAAGCAGCATCTCAGGAGCACAAAAGCTGACGTTTCGGGCCTAGACCCTTCATCAGAAATTCTGATGAAGGGTCTCTTCATCAGAAATTCTGATGAAGGGTCTAGGCCCAAAACGTCAGCCTTCCTGCTCGGCCTGCTGTGTTCATCCAGCTCTACACCTTGTGATCAATTTTAATGCCATCTCCCAATTTTCCATTATTAATTCTCCACATTAAAGTTGACCAGAGCAATATTCACTTTGTTAACTCTTTTAAATATCTACAGAAATTCTTGCCAGTTTTCAACAGTCCGAGCCAACTTTCTCTTAAACTAACCGTGCTCCTAAGATGCTGCTCAGCCTGCCGTGTTCATCCAGCTCCACACTTTGTTATCTCCTTCCCCCAATCTTTTAGTGCTTCATTACTGTTTTTATATTCTGTCCAATCTTCTGACCTGCTGCCGATTTTAGCATCAAATTTAAAGTATATAGTGTACAATCTAACAGCTTTCAGTAAATGTGGATGATAGGTCCGAACCTCAATTTTTCTTGTTGCAATGTACTTACTGTATTGGAAATATCTCCTTAAACGCCTGCCACTGCATCTCTACTGACCCATCTCTTAACCAAATATGCCACTTCACTTTAGCTGGCTCTGATTTAATTTCCTCCAAAATGCTAATATCTTGGACCCACTCACCTCTCCTTCAGTGTAAACTCAAACGTATTATGACCACTGCTACTTAGGGCCTCCTTCACTCTAAAGGTTAATTAATGCTATTGTACTGCTATTCGAAACTATTCGAAAACATTCTAAACTATCTTAGCACAGCTTATTTTTCTAGTATATATGCAGATTAAACTCTCTAATGCTCATCAAAACTCTGAAAAGCTCCCATTCTTTCCTCCTTTATACTCATCCCACTCTGTTCTTACTATTAAATGGCCTCTACACCATTCTCACATGAATTATTGCCTTTACCATCTCTCATCTCTACCCAAGCTGCTTCTACATTCGAGTTTCCTGAACTGTCTCGACTGTGCTGATACGGTAATTAATTACGTTTCCTCTGCCTTTTCTTAACTCCCCATCCCTTTTAAAAATGTCCTGTACACTCCAATCCACCCTGAAAATCCAATGACATAAACACCAAGGACTGGACAAACAGGGGGCTGTAATCACTAGAGGAATAGGACAGATCAATGTAACTGGTGACACTCCTAAAGCATTGATATGCATATTAAAAAGGACCACAAGTCTTCTCTCACTAAACTCTAAGCAAATTAACAAGTTCAAGAAGGAAGTTGTTTCTGAGGGAACATGTGTCTGCATTAACAGTCACACAAATCCCTGCGTCAGTTCATGGCAATTGCTTTTAAATCATTTAGCAGCAAATTACCACAGCACTCCAAGGAGTAAAGAAAACTAGCTGTGAGCAATTTGCGATTATCAAATAATCTTTGCAGGCCTCAATTATATCTTCATCAGAATATGATCAGTAAATGCTAAAAAGGTAAAATTGCAAAGCAGGGGAAAAAAAAAGGAGAAACAATCAAGATACCCACGTATTTTCACTTAACACACTCCTTCTATCAAAAAATCTATATTAAGAGCAGGAATTAGTACTAGTCAACTCCCTTCCCCAAAGCCTTGGGAAGTAAAAATCCAACTGTAGTAACCCTACAATTATACCTGCTGAAAATTGCCGTTGGCATAAGAACAAGTCGGAATTTAACTAGGAAAATTATGCATGCAAGATAACAATGTGTGGAGCTGGATGAACGCAGCAGGCCAAGCAGCATCTTAGGAACAGGATGCTGCTTGGCCTTCTGTGTTGATCCAGCTCCACACCTTGTTATCTCGGATTCTCCAGCATCTGCAGTTCCTACTATCTCTGATACAAAATTATACATTCATTTAGTTGCTACTTAAAGACGGGATATAAGGCTTCAATGTGACTGTAGTATCTTGGCTTGGGGAAGTGCGATCAGGTATGCATGTTAAGTATTCCAGAGTTAGCTAATAATCCCAACAAGCTGTATCAACACAAGCACACACGTTCGATATTGATCACTATGATAAATACAAAATACTGAAGTATGGGAAAGATAAATCTAACTTTAAAACAAGGAGAAACGAAAGAACATAAAATTTAAGCATATACGATGCTCGTAACAGTTAAATAACACAAAAATAGCAATACATGCAAACTATCTACCCGGTGATCGCCATCATAGCTCAACAGTCAGCCATATAAGCATGATGAGCCAAGGAGCCCCAAGTTTTGATCACAGCTCAGTTACGGTAGTTGGTCTTAGACAGTGGAAACATAATTAGACTTAATGTTTTCAAGATGGGAAAGAGAAAGGAACAGGCAAGCTCTGCTGCAAAGTACATGCACCTGGACTGGAACACTGTTATACCCACTGTTACCCACCAATAAATTCAACACCTTCAGAAAGAAAGAGAGAGAATCAGGTGCAGGGAAACAAGCAGAAAAATTTAGAACCACCAAATTCACTCGCATAATTCAGGCCTTCAAAACAAAGGGAATCCATACATAGGTTAGTAGACAGTACAAACAAATTTTTGACAAAAATCTCTCCCTACACTGCTAGGATTTTTAGAATTCAAGCCAGAGAGAACTGCAACATGTTTAGTCATCTCTCACCTAGGTCACGTTTCATTGGAATTTATTGCATAACAGGATCTTGGCATCAACTATGCCTAATAATGCCTGGAGGCAAAGATGATACTCAACCTTGAACATACATGGCAATCTGATTATAGACTTGCATCACTTGTATAGACACATGCCACACATTTCTACATGGTGCATTAACCAAGCCTAGACTAAGCTGATAACGGCATCATTTCTAACTTTCCAAAGCAATAATGCACTTAATATATGGCAATATACGCTTTTCAATTCACTTTTCCTCAGACAAAATATACAGCTCACTTGCTCTACAACCTGTCATTCTACGGGTTAAAATTTCCAATTCACATTAGTATAATTAGATGACCACATTCATTACCTTAGGAACGATGGTCAGGCAGGTCTATTGTCATCTAAATAACAGCACCTTTTCCTAGATCACATTTCATCCTGAAGTTTAACCCAGATGGAAAATAAACTTCTTATCTGTGTAGTCAGTGACTTTGCAGTGCAAGAATTCAAATAACTGCAAGGTAACTGCAACAGTCAGATCCCAAAAAGCAACTATGATAGGTATATTAAGCAGTTCGTTTTCAGTGATTCAATGTTTACAGTTTTAATGTATTCCTTTAAAAATGATGCCATTGGCTTTTTAATATTCACTTAAACCACAGGGAGCAAATAATGTTTCAGTTCATTATTACAATCAATAGCAAAACAGTTCCAACAGTGCAGCACTCCCTCAGTACTGCACCATCAAATCAGCCCAGACTGTATCAAATTTCATTGGCACAAATCCACAAATACTTTAAAACTACAAGGTTTAACAGAGCTCTCCACAAGGCAACTAAATTCAAATTTCTTTAATGATGCTTTGACCTCGATAAAGCAAGGCAGTTCCAGATTTCATCATGGACAATCAGTAAAGGAAGGGAGGGTTATTGGGAAAAAGCAAGACAACAGAGTTGAAATCAGATCAGCTGTGATCATATTGAATGGAGCGATCAGACTCAATGGGTTGAATGGCCTACACCTACTCCTACATTTTATGGGCCTGCCTACGGCTGAAAAAATCTCAGCCAGATACAAGTGAAGATGTATTCAAAGATTAAACAAAGCTAGAAAACTTGATGTACTTATCTGTGATGGTCTCAGTATTTTACACATGGAAACAGGCTGTTTGAGCCATTGTGGTTCTGCTAGTCATCAAGCACCTATTTGCTCTAGTGCCACTTTCGAGCACATGGCCTTTGGCTTTGTATGTCATGGCATTTCAAGTGTTCATCGAAAAACTTATTAGATGTTGTGATGACTCCCACTCTACCCACTTTCAGACAGTATGTACCAGTTATCCACCATCCTCTGGGAGAAAGAAATTCTTCCTTATACCCTCTCTAAACTTCATACCCTTTACATTGAATAAATGTACCCTTGTCATTAACCTCGGAGGTGAAAAGTTTCTATCTATACCCCTGAATTTTGTACATCTCAATCAGAGTAAATCAGTATCTCACTCTCCATCATTGTCCAAAAATTCACTGTAAAATACACAAGTGGCCAATGTTGTACAAGATAATGATTCTAAAAGAGTTAATGCTGGAGACTGTATTAAGCTTCAACAAGTTGATTATGTTATTACTGATTTGGATAGAAAAAAAAGGGCAGACTATCGCAGGATCGTGATGTACAGGCTGATATCCACAGCTCTCCTTAGTCTTAATAACAATGTCCAACAAACCAATATACCTTGTACCCAATTGCTATCACGCAGCAAACTACGTCTTAAGACAACTGTCTCTTCATGTTAATACTCAAGTGGTTGATCCTGGACCAATATAAACCGATTAGGCTCTCAGACACAAAAGAAGACCGAGGCAAGGCAAATGGCAAAATCTAAAAAAGGATTAAGTTTGGACCCAAAAATTTAGTAAACTGAGATAAAGATTAGTCAATCTAACTCTTTTGCATTGGGTGAGGTTGGACAAAGTAACCTCCACCTGTTAAATTTATTCTTGAAGTTAAGCCAGATACCCGGTTTGGTGCAGCCTGATGCAACACCTTTACGAGAGGACAAAGCAGCATTCCAGTTCAAAAAAAAATCAGGGATAGACTGTATAATGGATTTGGACTTATTTAAGTCAAAGCTCTAGGTACACCAAGGATTTCTGCACTGGGGCAAGATCAATTCAGCTGTACACACTTCTAAATCATCGACCATTGCGTTGCCTCTCAGTTAGTATATCTTTAAGAGACATACTCATGACAATATCATTAAACCTGGTATGTGGTCCAAGGGTATAAAGTTCTCATACTCCATCTTACCTCGGAACACTAATCATAACACTCCTCTGGAAACTGTGGAAGTAGTAACTTATATTAGTCCACATACTTAAGTACCTGAGGAAAGTAATTTTTATATATAAAGTTAATTGCAATTAATGTCTCATGGATTCTTCAATTCAATGATACTCACATCCAGTTTCTTACATTACAGAAGGTAATGTATCCATTGCCACATGACAAAGACACACACTTGGAGGCAAACTAACATTATTGCCCAAGTACCATGCAACTATATTTAATCATACAACTATATTTGAGAGATATAAAACAGTAACTAGAGGATGCTAGTTAATCCAAAGGCAACCATATTTAATTCTCAGCATAGCAGCTTGCCTCAGGGAAAGAGGGCACAAACAACTGATTGCCAGGATCCTGCATGTATTTCATAGAATCCCCACTGTGTGGATGCAGGCAATTCTGTCCATCAAGTCCACACCAACCCTCTGAAGAGCATCCCACCCCATTCCTAATCCTGCATCTCTCTGCTTGGAATTGAACCTGGGTCCCTGGTACTGAGAGGCAATAATGCTAGTCGCAGTCACTGTGCCACCACAGTTTTTTGGTTTTTTGACTGGAGTCAAATGAGACATCGATTTCCAGGTTTGAAATCATCTTTCTGAGAGGTTCATGCAGATATCAAACCATACCCTACAAATAAAAATTCCTATTAAATCCTACCAATCTGAAGAATGGAAAACCCAGTCAGCTAATGCCATAGCAAAAAAGATAGTCAGAGTCTGGTCAAAGAATCATTCACTCTCGAGAGTGATCATACTGTTCATCAAGGGATTTCCTGACAATCCTGCTCCCATGGTCTTTCCTTAAAGCCCTACAAGTTTCTACTTTTCTCCAGATAAGCCACATAACTTGGAAAACAATTCATTATAGTTGCAGTTATATTAAAAAATACAAACGAAAACCATTTCCTTCAGTTCTCAACTTCTAACCCACTCTTAGCAGACTAGCTGATCACAATATCTGGATATCTGCCCAACTTTCAATGTGTTAAAGAATCCTTTTCAGGTCTTTAAAAAGACAGTTTATTTATTTTCAAACTAGCTAGCACAAAAAATAGCGAAGGCTGAGACGTTGCATGATTCCGATAAGGAGTTGGACAAAGCACTTAGGGATAAGGGATCAAAGGATATGGGGAAAATACAGGAGCAGGCTTCTGAGTAAAATGATCAGCCATGATTATAAATGAAAGGCACAGACTGTGAGGGGCCAAATGGCCTACTTCCACTCCTTTTTCTATGTTTATGTATTTTGCAGACCTCAAATTCCCTTAGAAAAAAAATCACCAATCATCCACTAACATTCTTTAATCATGCACCATCAAGAAAATTAACGTGCATGCCAGTGCCCCCCTCAACACTGGTCTCTATAGAGCCCAGAGTACATAAAGGTCAAAGTCTTCTCTCCTTCTCCTTGGCAAGTTACTAGAAAAATGCCATTTAATGTTAATTAGATCCTAATTTGAATATGAAGGGAGGCACCAAGCTTCTCCTTGAAGAGTTTATTGACTTATTCAGTTGCCATTCTCTAACTCACTCTCTCCACTCCCAGTACTGGCTGATTCTGCTTTAGAAATGTACACAATTAACACCCATCACTCTTTTAATTAGCTATTACCTTTTAACTTTAACTTCTTGGCATTCTTTGTCAATAAAATTCATTTGACATTGAAATCCAATCAATTCCAGTCACTTCTGGTCTCCAATCTCTCCTCTGCTCTTCTTGGGTCCTCTAAATTTGCTTTACTATTGGTAAGTGACTCTACAAACTTTATGATCTTCCTCACAAATGGCTGAGTGTCTAAGGTTTTGTCTATGCTCGAGATGAACTCAGTGGACAGCATCCAACTTGAATTCTACCAAGACCTTAAAATTGCACAACTCCTTATTTCTTCTCATCATACAATTCACTGGCTTTTAAAACCAAAGTTGGTATCACCCAATATTTACTTCTGAACTTACTTTGTCTCTACTCTTTTCAACTGTTTTCAGACCATTTATCCTGGGTTTCCAAATTAAGGCACTGTGACAATATAACCAACAGAAAGAGAAAGTCACAGGTGCTCAGCCTCAGGATGGAATGGCTCAGCGAGAATATATTCTTACCTCACTCTGAAAAATTCTCTTTCTTCTGACACCCACAACACTCTCCCACCCCAAAAGATCAAAGTTGTTGTGAATAATGATAGTTCCACCCCTCTGGAAAAATTAAAAATCAAAACAGTTAGGAAATTAACATACCATTTCATGAGGCACTTCCAACACCTCAGTTACAGAATGAGATTGAACTTTTTCATCCCAGTTAAAATAACCTCAAAACAAGCATCCTTACCTGGTCTCTCACCAGCTCCAGTTAAAATCGCCCAGCAGAGGGTGCAAAGATAATCTGTGTTCAAATTTCCTTTCCACTCCTAGAACTTCCAAACAGCACAATTAGAAGTATATATTTATACAGATTACACTTACATAACTATATTCCTCATATAGTCAAGGAATGATGAAACCTATTTTTGAAACAGCAACATATCAGAAACTGGGACCAGGTATTACCTGAAGATAGATAACCATTTGTATTAACAAAGTCCAGCAGTTCATTGTGTGCCATCATTATTTGGCCCTATGGTCTGCAGTCTTTAGTAACAAATTAGAGGCTTAAAAATTCAGACAACTACTGAGATTGAGACTAGAATTAGATTTCAAACCTGGATGGTCAAATTTAAAAATATATACTTTTTTATATACTAGTCATGTGAAACATGCCTGAAAGCCTCAAGCCAATCCCAAGAGAATCTAGGGCAGAACTGCGAATAATTTGAAGCAATTTCAAAGAAAAATTGCTTTAGGAATCATAATAGTGTCGTAGTGGGTGCAAACACATTAGATTTTTGATGTAGCTAAAGGGAAATAAGGGCAGCTTTGCTGTGTCTCATCCAATTCTGCCAATCTGACAGCAAGTATCAGAAGTTGAAACACATCCTGGCATAAATAACATACATCTTGACAAAAATAAAAATGATTCACTAATGTGTAATGCATGAAATAAAAGGCAGTACTAGAGTGTTTGAAGTCCTAATAATGGTTTTATTTAATTTGAAATATTATTCATTCATTTACAATGGAATGCTGGTTCAACACAGAACATAGTTCAGACATTATATCCAATCAAGCTTCGTCGACCAATGACCTCGCCAATGTAAAACCACATCGCAATTTCAGTCGCCACCAGCGTGTTCCTCAGGGCATCCTGCAAATATAAAGATAGATAATATTGGAGGCAGTTATTAGGCTTTGCAAGTTACAAACTCAAGGACAACAAAAGGGAGTAGAAAGTTGGGAGGTTTACAATTGCCAGGAAAGACAGTGTATCAAGACTTGACGTTAACACAGTTAGTTTCAAGCGCATCCAGGTCAATGAATAGCTGCACCAAATCTCTTGGCATGATCCCCAAATTTATCTGCATTTAAGAATTTACCCTGACTTAAAACAGGATTCTCATTTACTGTGCTTTCCAATGGAAGACTGTCTGTAAAGATTTCAATGCAATTCTCAAACTTTGTGTTGCTCATTGTTAATGTCTCAATTCATATGTAAATTACCCTTCCAGCTGGTCTTTCTCAGCAATGTGTGGATCCCAGAATCAGGGAAAACAGCTGTGTATATTAAAAAAACCAAAAGCAAGATTGCCCTCCCTAAAAAAATGTTTACTTGATTCAAACCTGATAGAGGAGAGCAGAAAAAAAAGAGTACTGACTTCACCTCCCCCTGCACTCTGCCTCTCCAAGCTTCAACGAACTGCATAGCAAGGATATTCAAAAATCCTAAAGTCAAAGGCTTATATATGTCATCTTTCAATGGTCTTACATAAGAAGGGATCCAAATATCACTATTTATACAGTTCATTTGTACAGTTCATTTAACCAGTTCTCATTCTGGGACTGCAAAGTCAGGCAGCAGGAGCAGATGGCACAGTCTATTTACATATGAATGAGAGAGGCAACAATGAGAGACTAGAAACTCTGAAAAATATCATCTCTTCAAAGAAAAGGAATGTCACTGCAATTTTCTCAGGTTAATCTCAAATTTGGGGAAAACTATTGATGCCAGTTAGAAAAACGCTGACAGTCAGGCAGCTTTGAATAATAAAGAGGTTTACATCAGAACGCCTGGGCTTCAAGATCGCATTTCATAAACATTAAACACTTGGGTTTCCATTTCCATTAGTTCCCACAAAAGGTTTTATTTACATTGCAGATAAATATAACAATTTCTTTTCATTCATTCTACCTGGAATAATCCATCTGACCAAAAAAACCCAGGAGGGAATTAATGAAATGCAACTCAATTAACAGCAAAGATTCCAAAGCAAGTTTTCATACATCCCCATGTGTAGCAACCAAAGTACAAAGAACACAGTGAAGTGCAAAGCACGTTCATCGCCTTAAAGGAGAAATATTCTAGAGACATCACTAAGTCTAGCTTCAACATGGCAGTTTAACTGTCTCATAGTCATCTTGATGATTTTGGTGAGGATTAGGGATGAAGAATCATTAACAACAATCAGGAGTATGAATCAGGAGCAGACATTCTAACCCAGAGGGTCATGTACCCTTCTTACTACCAAAGCAAAGATCAGTTATCTCAAAGCAATCCACGGATCAAGATTGGAAGTGTACACACACAGCAGGCCAATACAGCTGCAGTGTATTTACTGGGCAAACAAAAGCAAGAAATTAAATGAGGAATTAGCCAGAGTCATAATTCCATGCCAAACAGATATCTTAAACTAATCTAATCCCATTTGTCAGCATTTGTTCCACATCCCTCTAAACCCTTCCGATTCATATAACCATTCATATGCCTTTTAAATGTGGTTATTATAACAGCCTCCACCACTTTCTCTGGCAGCTTACTTCCATACATACACCATCCTGTGCATGAGAAAGTGGCCCCTTAGGTCCCTTTTAAATCTTTCCTCTCTCACCTTAAACCTATGCCCTCTAGTCTTGAACTCCCCCACCCTGGGAAAAAGACTGTGGCTATTTACTCTATCCGTGCCCCTCATGATTTTACAAACTTCCACAAGGTCACCCCTCAGCCTCCAACACTCCAGAGAAAATAGCTTCAGACTTTACAGCCTCTCCCTATAGCTCAAACCCTCCAATCTGGCAATGTCTTTGTAAATGTTTTCTGAACCGTCAAGTTTCACAATACCCTTCCTATAGCTGGGAGACCAGAATTGAACGCAGTATTCCAAAAGCGGCCTAATCAAAGTCCTGTACAGCCGCAACATGACCTCCCATCTCCTCTACTCAATGCACTGATCCATGAAAGCAAGCACATCAAACACCTTTTTCACTATCCTATCTACCTGCAACTCCCCTTTCAAGGAACTACGAACTTGCACTCCAAGGTATCTTTGTTCAGCAACACTCCCGAGGACCTTACCATTAAGTGTATAAGTCTTGCCCTGATTTGCCTTTCCAAAATACAGCACCTCACATTTATCCAAATTAAACTCCAGCTGTTACTCTTCAGCCCATCTGATCAAGGTCCCAACGTACTGAGGTAACCTTCGCTGTCCACTACACCTCCAATTTTGGTGTCACTGCAAACTTAGTAAACCATACCTCCTATATTCACATGCAAAGCAAGTATATGAATGACAAAAAGCAGCGGACCCAGCACCGATCCTGGTGGCCACTCTCTTGAAAACAGAATTTCAGATAGAGTGAACACAGCAGAGAAGTGATATATGCAAGTTTCATCCAGATTAAAAGAGAATCAGGAACAATAGGATTAACACCAAAACAGATCCCTGTGGATGGTGTAAAACCTAAACAAAAACTGCTGGAAACACTCTGCAGCATCTGTTGAGAGAGAAAAAGTTTAATATTAAAGTTAAAAGTAATATAATGTTTCTGTCCACAAACTGTGCCTAGTATGCCGAGTACACAAAGGGATAGACGATGCTGGTCGGACGTTTACCCTAATCAAGGAATCTAGAACTGGGACAATTTAAAAATGGGGGAATGTTATTTAGCACCAAGATCAAGAGAAATCTTGCTACTTAGCTGTGAATATTGGGATTTCTCTAGCCCAGAGGGCTGTGGAAGCTCACTCAATGTTTAAAGTAAAGTACAGTCTGGTGGATTTCTGATAGCATGAACTGTTACGGGGGTAGTGTAGTAAAAGGCATTAAATGAATTTGATCAGTCAAAAATCACATTAAATAATTAAGAAGGCTCATTTGCCTGAATGGCCTACTTCCATTCTTTTGATGCTGTTTTTGTTTGTAAAACAGGATTGATATTTACTTCTACATTAAGTGTCCACCTGAGCTATCTGTCACTCAAAGTAGGAACTTTCTGCATTTCAAGACAAAAAAAATTTAGAGAAAACACATCACTCCATTTGATCCATGGGTCCTCCTTGTGGCAAGATGACAGAAGACTCTGATGAAGGGTCGAGGCCCGAAACATCAGCTTTTGTGCTCCTGAGATGCTGCTTGGCCTGCCATGTTCATCCAGCTTCACTTTGTTATCTCAAATTCTCCAGAATCTGCATTTCCCATTATCATATCAATTACTGACATTCGGTTTTGTTACCAGATTTTTAAATTGAACTTAAATTCCAGTGGTGGTCAGAATAGGATTTAAACTCTCATATCTCAGAATACCATCTGGGCAACACACCCCAAGTTCTGCGACTGTGCGCACAGTTGCTCCAAGGTTCTGCACATGGCAACTGGCACTGGCCCTCCAATCAGGACCTGACTTCCAGTTCCGAAAGTTGCTGGGACACACAGGACTTTGAGGCCCACACAGCCACAAAGAAAATTCGAGGGTATACTGATTGTTACTGGATGAGTAATCCAGAGGGCTACATTCTCACTACACCACCGTCTCCCTTACAGCCTGTAGATTCTGGTTGAGATACAATTCACTGGTTCTCAGCAGACTAAACAGATTTAACTTGACAACCAAACGATCAGGCAAAAGGCAAAAAGCAAAAATCAGGTATAAGTTCACGTGACTTTCTGAAGCTTGAAAGGCTTGAAATCAATTTTAAAAACAGCAATTATTGACTTGAAATCTCAAGGTGTTTTTACCGAATAGCATTAGAAACCAATTGTTTAAGAGGCTGCAAGATAATGGACTGCTGGATACAAGATATAGTTTCCTGAACCAGTTTTGTGTGAGCCAACTAGACAAGCAATTGATCACTTCACTGCAACAAATACACACTTTCCTTTTTGGATACACAAACTGGTCACGAACAAAGTAAAAATCTCAACCTAGAGTTATCTTCACACTGGCCAGAGAATTTCGTGAATTTTCGGTATCTCTTACCTTTACAGTTACATGTTTGTAAGCCCCTGCCTTAAACGATGCTACTAAACCTTTAAAGCTTTCAATAGCCACTGGGATTTCTTTAGGAGTTGGAGGAGTCAGCTCCACACGGGCATATTTCCAGAAGGTAGCCAGACGAGGCTTAGAGTAATTAGCAGCAGCTAGAGAGAAAAAGAACTTATAAATGTATGTACAACATTGCTGATAGGATAAAATAACAGTAGAAAACCCAGACTACAAATTGAAACATGAGAAGTTACAAATACTGAAATAAACACCAGACATGACAGAGGTGCAGGACATAAAGACCAGGTGTTACAGAATTTACTCAGCAGATCAGACAGCATCTGCGCAGAGGGTGAATGTTCAATGTGGATGACCTTCCAGATTTGAAGAAGGGAAAGGTTCGAGGGGAGAGAGAGGCGCAGAGGGGAGAGGTGGCACGAGTGGAGAGGGGGGGAGCGGATGGGAGGGACGGGGGGAGACGGGGGGGGGTGCGCGCCGACGGGGGGAGACGGGAGTGAGGACGAAGACAGGGGACAGATGGGGGTGATGGAGGGTGCGGATGGTGGGGTGGAGGGAGAGGTGGTGGGCGGAGGGAGACATGGGGATAGATGGGGGGTGGAGGGAGAAGGGGTGGATCGGGGGTGGTGGACAGGACGGTGGAGGGAGATGAGGTTGGATAGGTGGGCAAAGGAGACGGTGGTGGGTGACGAACACGTTGTTGGGGTGGGGTAAGGACAAATGGGTTTTTTTGGGAGGGGGAGGACAAACATGGTTTTGTGGGGGGAGAACGAACGGGGGTTTTGGTGGGGGACGAATGGGGTTTTTGGTAGGGTTGGGGGTGGAGGACGAACGGGGTTTTTAGCGGGGGTGGGAGGGAGGACAAACGGGGTTTTTGGGGTGGGTGGGAGGGAGGACAAACGGGGTTTTTGGGGGGGTGGGAGGGAGGACAAACGGGGTTTTTGGGGGGGGTGGGAGGGAGGACAAACGGGGTTTTTGGGGGGGGTGGGAGGGAGGACAAACGGGGTTTTTGGGGGGGGTGGGAGGGAGGACAAACGGGGTTTTTGGGGGGGGTGGGAGGGAGGACAAACGGGGTTTTTGGGGGGGGTGGGAGGGAGGACAAACGGGGTTTTGGGGGGGTGGGAGGGAGGACGAACGGGTTTTTGGGGGCAGGAGGACAAACGGGGTTTTTGGGGGGTGTGGGGTGGAGAAGGATGAATGGGGTTTTCCGGTGGGGCGGGGGAAGAGGACGAACGGGGTTTGGGGGGAGGAAGACGAACGGGGTTTTTGGCGGGGGTGGGGGGGGGGGAGAGGACAAACGGGGTTTTCGGTGGGGTGGGGGAAGGATGAACGGGGTTTTGGCGGGGTGTGGGAGGATGAACGGGGTTGTGGGGCGATGAACGGTGTTTTTGGAGGATGTGGGGGTGGGGGGAGGACGAATGGGGTTTTGGGGGGGTGAGACAAATGGGGTTTTTGATAGAGGAAGGATGAATGGGATTTTGAGGGGGAGGGGAAAGGATGAACGGGGTTTTGGGTGGGGGGGGGAGGACGAACGGGGTTTTTGGGGGGGGGGGGGGGACGAACGGGGATTTTGGTGGGGGTCAGGGGGAGGACGATCGGGGTTTTGGGGGGAGTCGGAGGGAGGACAAAGGACGATCGGGGTTTTTGGTGGGGGGGTGGGGGGAGGACGATCGGGGTTTTGGGGGGGGTCGGGGGGAGGACAAAGGACGATCGGGGTTTTTGGTGGGTGGCGGGGGGAGGACGAACGGGGTTTTTGGGGGGGGGTGGCGGAAGAGGGGAGGCCGTTGCTACGATTATGATTCCCTTCCCATCCCATCCCATCCCCGCGCTCGGTGGTGTCGCCGCCCGCTCGCCAGGTGAGTGAGTGAGGGAAGGAGGGAGCGGGCGGGCCTCTAGGCAGTTACCGAGGGCGAGCTTCGGGCCCCGGGTCACCAGGTTCTGCATCAGCCGCCGAGCCACGTCCGCCATACTCGCAATGTCACCGTCCGGACAACTGCCAAGACCCCCGTGACAGCAACCCAGTTCACTGCCTGACTGCACAATATCCACTCGGGGTCCTCCGCGTATCACCGACAGGCACCTTCATAGACAGCTATCCCATTCAGTACAGTCCTGGATACAATTCTCAATGAATATATTTATTTAATTAGCTAAATGTCACTTTAAACACCATTCAAAATGTTGACATACAACTCTACAGTTCAAAACTTTAATATAGTTAAAGTAAATGAAAATTCCTTTACAACTAGATAAATTCACTTAAATTATATGAAGGAGGTTTCTAAATTTAAATGACTTTAAGTACAATTCTAAATATTACAACTCCAATCTGCTTTAAATGCAAATAAGTTAATTAATTTGCAATGTGATATCTAGAAATGGGTGGAAGCACTGGATATTGCCTATGTTGTGGGTTCTGATAACATTCCGGTAATAGTACTGAGGACATATACTCCAGAGCTTGTGGTATTCCTGGTCAAACAGTCCCAATACAGCTACAAAACTGTCATTTATCAGACAACATAGGTTTGCCTTTACAAAAAAGCAGGACAAATCCAACACAGCCAGTTACTGTCCCATTGACCCACTTTCAATCATCAGTAAAGTGGTGGAAGGCATCACACAGCACTCGTTTAGCAATAACCCACTCATTGAAGCCCAGTTTGAATTCTGCCAGGGCCACTCAGCTCCCAACTTCATTACAGCCTTGGTTCAAACATGGACAAAAGAGATGAATTCCAGAGGCAAGGTTAGAGCGTTGGCTTTGACATCAAGAAGCCCCTACAAAGCTAGAGACTGACAGAGCAGATTTCAAGGGCCAAATGGCTTACTTATGCTTAGTTTCTCTATCTCTAGAGTCAATGAGAATCAGGAGAAAAACTCAATGCCTGTTGAAGGCATACATAGCACATAAGAATATGGTTGTGTTATTTGGTGATCTAAGATACTATTGCAGGAGTTCATTAGTGTCTTTGGATTCTTGCTCCTAGACAATACCCACCCACTTTTGTTGGAAACGTGTATAGACCAGCAGGATCAGCCCCACGTACAGAACTTCCAACTTGTGTTGATGTTAAACTATTGGAGGAGTCCCCCACTACCTGCCAAGTTGCCATGGCAATATATTTGCTGATATAGGATTGAATTAACTGGGGATTGCATAATCAGACTGTCAAGCATCTGATGAATTAAGACACTCATTTGTCCATCTAATGCATCTTTCAACGTGAAACGTGCAGCTATAGGTACACGTCCAGGATTAAATTTTCTGGGATTGAAGAATATGCGTGGGGTTAGAAGGAATGAGGAGGCATGAATTGGACAGGATGTCAGCATGGACCAGTTGGGCCAAATGGATCAGTTTTATATTACAAACATTTTTAAGCTCACATGAAGGAAGATCATTGCACAAGATACTCTTCAGATGTCAAACTCAAATTGATCCATATTTCACGAGCTGAAGATAGAATCTGCATTTATTCGACGATTCTCATCACATCTGGGAATCCTGCAGAGCTTGGCAACCAATAATGTATTGACTGAAGTCAGGAGCAATTGGGACAAATCTGAAATAAAATTGTGTTTTGTATGCTGTGTGCTCTATATTGGTGTTACCACAAATAGCATTTGAATGACATTTCAATACTGGATAAATCCTGACCCTTTTTGTCAATTGTGCCATTGAATCTTTAATATCTACCAGAAAGAAGGCACCTCTGACAGTGTAGCACCTCGTCAGTACTGTATCAATGTGTCAGTCCCAACTATATGGTCAAACCTTTGGAAGGTTGAATTTACACCCAATGCAGTAATATTTAGAATAATTTTATTAGGGTGAATAGTCACCCCTCCATCTTCACCAAGACAGGGGAATGTATAAATTCCAGGGATGTGTAGCACCATCCATTTTTGTACAATATCCAATCGACAGCTGTTCTTCATTTTTATGCCTATTTAATAGTTTCTATTTTCTACATATTTATTTTCCATTGTAAACAAGGTTAGTATAACTAATGCATTGTGCACTGTCTCAGAGTAGTGTAGGTAAAACAAATATTTTCTTCTCATAAACCAGTGAACTAATAATTTGGACGTGGAAAACTATTTTGTATGATCATACAAGGTTTTGTAAATCAGGCATCAAAACAGGTTACTCAACAGACAATTCATCTTCTATTGATGTTAGCAGTTAGTTATGATGGAGTCTGGTGGACAAGTATAATTCACAGAGAAATACTGCATGATTGTGGCACGGTGGCAAGCACTGCTGCCTCACAGCACCAGGGACCCAGGTTCAATTCCAGCCTCAGGTAATTGTCCGTGTGGAGTTTGCACATTCTCCCAGTATCTGTGTGGGTTTGCTCCAGCTTCTTCCCACAGTCCAAAGATGTGCAGGATAGGTGGATTGGCTATGCTAAATTGCCCATAGTGTTCAGGGCTGTGCAGCTAAGGTGGGTTATAGGGGGATGGGTCTGGGTGGGATGCACTGAGGTTCGGTGTGGACTTGCTGGGCCAAAGGGCCTGTTTCCACACTGTAGGGAGTCAATGATCTGTAGTTCCAAATAGACATTCATGATGAACTTCCAACAGGGCACGAGTTAAAATACACACGAGCACTGCCTTCTGTAGAAGGTAGGATTAGCCTTTCCAGAGCAGATTGATTCATAGCTCCACATCTAAGAAACACATCAGACCTTTGAACTTAATACATTATTTATTTATTCTTTAATACAGTTTAATAAACAACAAAGCCTAGATTGATTATCTGTGTTTCAGGGGTGTTATATCAGATTGTTAAATAGATGAAACCTTAGAAATCTACATAGAATGCTAATTGTATTTGGAATTTTGTATTTCATTTCTGTTTTCTTGGTCTTGTACATCTGGAGAAAAAAATCATTTTTACACTCATACCATTAATCATCCAACCATGACCATTGGAGAGTAACGGAATAACTATTAAAACGAAGGCAAAAATAGCTTTCTGTTAAGGTCTCCTCTCTTGCAGATCCTGATAAACATCAGGACTATCTTCAGATACTATTGTATCATGCCTTGCCAGCTCATTAAATAAAAGGAATGAGTTCAGTGCCAAACAAAGAACAGCATGGTTGATTCCAGGTATTGGAGGATTAAGAGGCGAGAGAATGCAAGGAAGGAAAACTTGTTACTTTGCAGTCATACGCTGGCATTTAAGGGCAAGTATCTTGGGAAGATTTTTATGTATAATAAGCAAACAACTTCAAGGCATTTACCATAAGATGCAAGTGATCTCAAGTTGGCTTGTCCTCAATTTTTGGGAGAATCCTTTGTCTCTGCTACATGCAGCAACACAATTTAGCAGAATTTCATCTATGGATAACACACTTGTAATACCTCTTAATATGGAATTTTTTTCTGTGTAGGACCTGTTTCCACTGAAACTTCATCTGCTCACTCATTGTCCCATTTTAACCATTTGGGTATTCCCGCACTCTGCCAGAGGAACTTGCAGACAAGGAATTCCAAACAATTACTTTCTCTGGTCTCATCATCAACAGGACTTGGCACAGCAGCAGGTATAGTACTTTGAGTTGTATAGGACTACATGCCCAAAGCATCAAAGTTCAAGAGTAGCTTCAGAAATGACTAAATTATGATAAACTTAAGTAACAGAGCCCACATGCTGCTTCTCTCCAATTTTACACCAGCTTAAAGCAGTTGAGGGCTATCATTCCCTACTTGTTCACACATCTCCATCTGTTCTAAGCAACAAACCCTGTCTTGTTCCCTGGGGAGGCTCAGGAAAAAAATAATTGCACCATTTAGGACAGCTCAGTCAATTTAAATAGTCTAGAAATAATATTTCAAGTTTGTAAAATGTACAGTATTGACAAGTTGACCAGTACGCCCAATTTTAATACAACAGAAATGAGATTGTAGAAGATGACAACATGCACCTAGTCCAACATTTTAAACAAGTGACCACAGATAAATTGGCACTCCTGTTCTCAATCCCCACAAATTCAGAATGAACTGACCTCAAGTTCTCTGTATGGAGGTGTGTATTTGTGGGGGTGAGGTGTTGGAACATTCAATCAGCAACACTGTTCCCATTTTTATGGAAAGAGGGCAGAGATGAGAAAGAAGCATATATACAAAAACGCCTCCTATTGACTGAGAAGCTTGTGCAATTTGTGAACACCTAATCCTACCAAAGTTGATGTCACCTGTCACTAAAGTTTGAGAAGATCTGTAGCTCAGGTTCTGGGTGAGGTTGTAGACGTGCTTGCTGAGAAGACTGAGGCATATAAATAACAAGTGGGACAGAGCACCAATGCTTCACTGGAAGTGCAATCACCATGTTACCTAGCAGGGTGACGAAACGTTTGTAACCAAACCCACCAGCTCAGCGAGCATGTCTACAACCTCACTTGTAATTGATTCCAGTACACCAGGGTGAGTTCAGTCACAACCATAGCTCCAAAATGAATCAGCTGCAGGGATTGTGTTGCCGTACATCCAGTTTTTCCACACCAGTCAATAACGTATTTGGCCATTTTTCAGCTGCAGCATGTCCATATGTCAGGAATTCTGATCACCCTTTGCATGAGGTTATTTATTCACTTTGCAAAAATCGTTTTTGTTTTAAAAGTAGTTAAGTATTCTTCCTGAAGATCAACCACTGCAGTATCAACAGTGTAGTTAACACAAAATAGCAACGAAATGCAAAGCAACAAATGCAGTTATAAATAACTAGCTATCCTAACAGTTTTACCTTGCTTGAAGGTTGAGGAACCGTTGAAGAAATTTGAACTGCTCCACGTTGGACCTAGCTACTAAAAAGACT